>NC_058521.1:2032500-2332500 GCF_904849725.1 Hordeum vulgare subsp. vulgare | reverse complement strand
ACCGGACTGAGGAGGAGGAAGCACTGGGCGGCGGGCCTCACCTTGGGGCGAAGAGGGGGCGCCGCACGGGGCGGAGGACGCCGGAGGCGAAGAAGAGGAGCCGCGCAGTTCGCCCGGTTCGCCCAGAAGACGGGGACGAGCTCGACGGGGGGGGCCGCGCCTCGGGGTCCTAGCGCCGGGAATGGGACGCGGGGAGCCGCCCCGAGCCCCCGGACATGGCGCCCAGTGCCGGAGACGGCGGATCGGCGGTTAGACGGAGGAGGCGCTGCACCCTCTCTCTCTGCTTTCTCTCAGAACTTACCAGGGAAGAACGAGGGCACGAGGGAAACTGGCGGCGCTGGGGAGGAAAGGAGAGGGAACCCTAGGGCGGAGGAGGAGGTCTCGGGCTCCTTTTAACGCCTCGGGAGGCGAGCTCGAGCCGCTGGATCGAGAAGAGGGCGATCGGGAGGTTGAGCGCGCGTCGTACAGGAGGTGACGTCGGGAGGAAGAAGGAGCGCTCGCCGGTGGGCTCTATCGCCAGGGAAGTCCAACTGGGCCAGCACGGGAGAAGGCTTGATGGGCCAGGGAAAGCATTAGACACCCAGGTAGTTTAACCAAATATAACAACAGAGGAAGGAATGCTTTCAGGGAAGAAAAATATTACCCAAGAAAAATACTGGGATAAAAATTAAAAGGAAAATCCTGCTAGACTCAAAAAAAAATAGCCCAATAGGGAAAAATAGGAATGCAATATTTGGAGATGTTCGAAATAAATGCAAAACAGTAATTAACCTACTGTTTAGTATTTATTTGCACCACCAAAATCAAAGAATCAAATCAGAAAAATTGCACCCCTTCATAAGCAATTTTTATCTACCCACTAGACATTTTAGAAACATCTTTGAGAAAAAGGAATTTTGACAAGAATAAAAATAGGAGGGGAAAAGGAGTTTGAAAGCAAGAGCTTAAAAGACTAGCACTCACTCTTGCATCACACGCACCATTATCACATGCTCACAAGGTAGTGCAAAACCACCACTTAATCCTAGCAAGATCACATGCACTCACAACACCACAACGCTACTCCCATTAGACTCAAATGCGACATGATCATGGCATGCAATCCTAAGTATGGCAAGGAATGATATGTGATTCATGCATGCAAGGGAAGTAAGCACTAGGGATCACACATGGATTCATGGCACAAAATGATAGCATCAAGATATCTGACAAGGTGGCCCCACATGGAAGGTTACAAGAAGGGAAAGTTCTACACTTGGGGCACTACATTCTACGAAGATCTTATCGTTTGAACCTCAGTGCCAAGGATTCATATAATCCCGTATGTCATTCCCTTTGTCCTTCGGTATGTTACTTGCCCGAGATTCGATCGTTAGTATCCGCATACCTATTTCAATCTCGTTTACCGGCAAGTCTCTTTACTCGTTCCGTAATACAAGATCCCGCAACTTACATTAAGTTACATTGCTTGCAAGGCTTGTGTGTGATGTTGTATTACCGAGTGGGCCCTGAGATACCTCTCCGTCACACGGAGTGACAAATCCCAGTCTCGATCTATACTAACTCAACGAACACCTTCGGAGATACCTGTAGAGCATCTTTATAGTCACCCAGTTACGTTGCGACGTTTGATACACACAAAGCATTCCTCCGGTGTCCGTGAGTTATATGATCTCATGGTCATAGGAACAAATACTTGACACGCAGAAAACAGTAGCAACAAAATGACACGATCAACATGCTACGTCTATTAGTTTGGGTCTAGTCCATCACATGATTCTCCTAATGATGTGATCCCGTTATCAAGTGACAACACTTGCCTATGGCCAGGAAACCTTGACCATCTTTGATCAACGAGCTAGTCAACTAGAGGCTTACTAGGGACAGTGTTTTGTCTATGTATCCACACAAGTATTGTGTTTCCAATCAATACAATTATAGCATGGATAATAAACGATTATCATGAACTAAGAAATATAATAATAACTAATTTATTATTGCCTCTAGGGCATATTTCCAACAGTCTCCCACTTGCACTAGAGTCAATAATCTAGTTCACATCACCATGTGATTCCAACGAATCCAACACCCATATAGTTATGGGGTCTGAGCATGTCTTGCTCGTGAGAGAGGTTTTAGTCAACGGTTCTGAAACTTTCAGATTCGAGCGTTCTTTACAAATCTTTATGTCATCTTATAGATGCTGCTACTACGTGCTATTCGGAAATGCTCCAAATATCTACTCTACTATACGAATCCGTTTCACTACTCATAGTTATCCGGATTAGTGTCAAAGCTTGCATTGACGTAACCCTTTACGACAAACTCTTTAACCACCTCCATAATCGAGAAAAATTCCTTAGTCCATTAGTTACTAAGGATAAATTTCGACCGCTGCTAGTGATTCAATCATGGATCACTCTGTGTACCTCTCAACATACTTTGAGTCAAGGCACACTTCAGGTGCAGTACACAGCATGGCATACTTTAGATTCTACGGCTAAGGCATAGAAGACGACCTTCGTCTATTCTCTTTATTCTGCCGTGGTCGGGTTTTGAGTCTTACTCAAATTCACACCTCACAACGCAACCAAGAACTCCTTCTTTGCTGGTCTATTTTGAACTCTTTCAAAAACTTGTCAAGGCATGCATCTTGTTGAAACTTCTATTAAGCGCTTTCGATCTATCTCCATAGATCTTTGATGCTCAACGTTCAAGTAGCGTAATCCAGGTACTCCTTTGAAAACTCCTTTCAAACAACCTTGTATACTTTACAGAAATTCTACATTACTTCTGATCCACAATATGTCAACCACATATACCTATCAGAAATTCTATAGTGCTCCCACTCACTTCTTTGGAAATACAAGTTTCTCATAAACCTTGTACAAACCCAAAATCTTTGATCATCTCATCAAAGTGTATATTCCAACTCCGAGATGCTTGCACCAGTCCATTGAAGGATCACTGGAGCTTGCATACTTGCTAGTATATTTAGGATCGACAAAACCTTCTGGTTGTATCACATACAATGTTTGCTCAAGGAAACCGTCGAGAAAACAATGTTTTGACATCCTACGTGCAATATTTCATAAATAATGCATCAACAACTAACATAATTCGAACAGACTTTTAGCATCGCTATGAGTGAGAAAGTCTCATCATAGTCAACTGTTTGATCTTATCGAAAACATCTTTGCGACAAGTCGAGCTTTTCTTAATAGTGACTTATCACCATCATCGCCTGTCTTCTTTTAAAGATCCATTTTTACTCAATAGTCCTATGACCATCAAGTAGTTCTACCAAAGTCTACACTTTGTTTTCACACATGGATCCTCTCTCGGATTTCATGGCTTCCAGCCATTTGTCGGAATCTGGGCCCACCATCGCTTTCTCCATAACTCGTAGGTTCACTGTTGCTCAACAACATGACCTCCAAGATAGGGTTACCGTACTACTCTGCAGCAGTACGCGACCTTGTCGACCTACGAGGTTTGTAGTAACTTGATTCGAAGCTCAATGATCATCATCATCAGCTTCCACTTCAATTGGTGTAGGCGCCACATGAACAACTTCCTGTGCCCTGTTACACACTGGTTGAAGTGATGGTTCAATAACCTCATCAAGTTCTACTACCCTCCCACTCAATTCTTTCGAGAGAAACCTTTCCTCGAGAAAGGATCCGTTTCTAGAAACAAACACTTTGCTTTCGAATCTGAGATAGGAGATGTACCCAACTGTTTTGGATATCCTATGAAGATGCATTTATCCGCTTTGGGTTCGAGTTTATGAGACTGAAACTTTTTCACATAAGTGTCGAAACCCCAAACTTTCAAGAAACGACAGTTTAGATTTCTCTAAACCTCAGTCTATACTGTGTCATCTCAACGGAAATACGCGGTGCCCTATTTAAAGTGAGTGCGGTTGTCTCTAATGCATAACCCATAAACGATAGTGGTAATTCGATAAGAGACATCATAGTATGCACCATACCAAATAATGCGTGGCTATGACGTTCAGACACATCATCACACTATGATGTTCCAGGTGGCATGAACTGCGAAACAATTTCCACATTGTCTTAACTGTGTACCAAAACTCGTAACTCAGATATTCATTTCCATGATCATATCGTAGACAGTTTATCCTCTTGTTACGACGAACTTCACTCTGAAACAGAATTGAACTTTTCAACATTTTAGACTTGTGATTCATTAAGTAAATACTCCTGTATCTACTCAAATCGTCAATGAAGTAAGAACATAATGATATCCACTGCGTGCCTCAGCACCCATTGGACTGCATACATCAAAATGTATCACTTCCAACAAGTTACTATCTTATTTCATCTCAATGAAAACAAGGCCTTGCTCATGTGGTATGATTCGCATGTCACTAGTGATTCAAAATCAGGTGAGTACAAAGATCCATCAGAATGGAGCCTCTTCATGCAATTTATACTAACATGACTCAAGCGGCAGTGCCACAAGTAAGTGGTACTATCATCATCAACTCGTATCTTTTGGCACCAATATCATGAACATGTGTAACACTACGATCGAGATTCAATAAACCATTGAAGGTGATTATTCAAGAAAATAGAGTAACCATTATTCTCTTTAAATGAATAATCGTATTGCAATAAACACGATCCAATCATGTTCATGCTTAACGCAAGCACCAAATAACAATTATTTAGGTTTAACACCAATCCCGATGGTAGAGGGAGCGTGCGACGTTTGATCATATCAATCTTGGAAACACTTCCAACACGTATCGTCACCTCGCCTTTAGCTAGTCTCCGTTTATGTCGTAGCTTTCATTTCGCGTCACTAATCACTTAGCAACCGAACCGGTATCCAATACCCTCATGCTACTAGGAGTACTAGTAAAGTACACATCAACATCATTTATATCAAATACACTTCTTTCGACTTTTGCCAGCCTTCTTATCTACCAAGTATCTTGAGTTGCTCCGCCTCAGTGATTGTTCCCCTCATTACAGAAGCACTTAGTCTCGGGTTTGGGTTTAATCTTGGCTATCTTCATTAGTGCAGCAACTGTTTTGCCGTTTCACGAAGTATCCCTTCTAGCCCTTGCCTTTCTTGAAACTTAGTGGTTTTACAAACCATCAACTATTGATGCTCCTTCTTGATTTCTACTTTCGCAGTGTCAAACATCGCGAATCGCTCAAGGATCATTGTATGTATCCTTGATATGTTATAGTTCATCACGAAGCTCTCACAGCTTGGTGGCAGTGACTTTGGAGAACTATCACTATGTCATCTGGAAGATTAACTCCCACTTGATTCAAGCGATTGTCGTACTCAGACAATCTGAGCACATGCTCAACGATTGAGCCTTTTCTCCTATGCTTTGTGGACAAAGAATCTTGTCGGAGGTCTCGTACCTCTTAACAAGGGCACAAGCATGAAATCACAATTTCATCTCTTTAGAACATCACTTATGTTCCGTGACGTTTTACAACATTTTCGGCGCCTTGCTTCTAAGCCATTAAGTATTTTTGTACTGAACTATCGTGTAGTCATCAGAAACGTGTATGTCGGATGTTCACAGCATCCACAGACGACGCTCGAGGTGCAGCACACCGAGTGGTGCATTAAGGACATAAGCCTTCTGTGCAGCAATGAGGACAATCCTCGGTTTTACAGACTCAGTCTGCAAAGTTTGCTACTATCAACTTTCAACTAAATTTTCTCTAGGAACATATAAAACAGTAGAGCTATAGCGCAAGCTACATCGTAATTCGCAAAGACCATTAGACTATGTTCATGACACTTAGTTCAGTTAATCATATTACTTAAGAACTCCCACTCAAAAAGTACATCTCTCTAGTCATTTGAGTGGTACATGATCCAAATCCACTATCTCAAGTCCGATCATCACGTGAGTCGAGAATAGTTTCAGTGGTAAGCATCTCTATGCTAATCATATCAACTATACGATTCATGCTCGACCTTTCGGTCTCATGTGTTCCGAGGCCATGTCTGCACATGCTAGGCTCGTCAAGCTTAACCCGAGTGTTCCGCGTGCGCAACTGTTTTGCACCCGTTGTATGTGAACGTTGAGTCTATCACACCCGATCATCACGTGGTGTCTCGAAACGACGAACTGTAGCAACGGTGCACAGTCGGGGAGAACACAATTTCGTCTTGAAATTTTAGTGAGAGATCACCTCATAATGCTACCGTCGTTCTAAGCAAAATAAGGTGCATAAAAGGATTAACATCACATGCAATTTATAAGTGACATGATATGGCCATCATCACGTGCTTCTTGATCTCCATCACCAAAGCACCAGCACGATCTTCTTGTCACCGGCGTCACACCATGATCTCCATCATCATGATCTCCATCAACGTGTCGCCATTGGGGTTGTCGTGCTACTCATGCTATTACTACTAAAGCTACGTCCTAGCAAAATAGTAAATGCATCTGCAAGCACAAACGTTAGTTATAAAGACAACCCTATGGCTCCTGCCGGTTGCCGTACCATCGACGTGCAAGTCGATATTATCTATTACAACATGATCATCTCATACATCCAATATATCACATCACATCGTTGGCCATATCACATCACAAGCATACCCTGCAAAAACAAGTTAGACGTCCTCTAATTTTGTTGTTGCATGTTTTACGTGGTGACCATGGGTATCTAGTAGGATCGCATCTTACTTACGCAAACACCACAACGGAGATATATGAGTTGCTATTTAACCTCATCCAAGGACCTCCTCGGTCAAATCCGATTCAACTAAAGTTGGAGAAACCGACACTTGCCAGTCATCTTTGAGCAACGGGGTTACTCGTAGCGATGAAACCAGTCTCTCGTAAGCGTACGAGTAATGTCGGTCCAAGCCGCTTCAATCCAACAATACCGCGGAATCAAGAAAAGACTAAGGAGGGCAGCAAAACGCACATCACCGCCCACAAAAACTTTTGTGTTCTACTCGAGAAGACATCTACGCATGAACCTAGCTCATGATGCCACTGTTGGGGAACGTCGCATGGGAAACAAAAAATTTCCTACGCGCACGAAGACCTATCATGGTGATGTCCATCTACGAGAGGGGATGAGTGATCTACGTACCCTTGTAGATCGTACAGCAGAAGCGTTAGTGAACGCGGTTGATGTAGTGGAACGTCCTCACGTCCCTCGATCCGCCCCGCGAACAATCCCGCGATCAGTCCCACGATCTAGTACCGAACGGACGGCACCTCCGCGTTCAGCACACGTACAGCTCGACGATGATCTCGGCCTTCTTGATCCAGCAAGAGAGACGGAGAGGTAGAAGAGTTCTCCGGCAGCGTGACGGCGCTCCGGAGGTTGGTGATGACCTTGTCTCAGCAGGGCTCCGCCCGAGCTCTGCAGAAACGCGATCTAGAGGAAAAACCGTGGAGGTCTGTGGTCGGGCTGCCGTGGAAAAGTCGTCCCAAATCAGCCCTAAAACCTCCGTATATATAGGTGGGAGGGAGGGGAGGAGGCAGCCTCAAAACCTAAAGGTTTGGCCGAAATTGGAGGTGGAGGAGTCCTACTCCAATCCTACTTGGAGTAGGATTCCACCTTCCCACTTGGAAACTCTTTCCACCTTGTGTTTTTTCCTTCTCAAACCTTATGGGCCTTAGTGGGAACTTATTCCAGCCCACTAGGGGCTGGTTTATCTCTTCCCACAGCCCATGAGACCCCTTGGGGCGTGACACCCCTCCCGATGGTCCCCGGCACCCCTCCCGGCACTCCCGGTACACTACCGATGAGCCCGAAACTTTTCCGGTAATGCACGAAAACCTTCCGGTAACCAAATGAGGTCATCCTATATATCAATCTTCGTTTCCGGACCATTCCGGAAACCCTCGTGACGTCCGTGATCTCATCCGGGACTCCGAACAACATTCGGTAACCAACCATATAACTCAAATACGCATAAAACAACGTCGAACCTTAAGTGTGCAGACCCTGCGGGTTCGAGAACTATGTAGACATGACCCGAGAGACTCCTCGGTCAATATCCAATAGCGGGACCTGGATGCCCATATTGGATCCTACATATTCTACGAAGATCTTATCGTTTGAACCTCAGTGCCAAGGATTCATATAATCCCGTATGTCATTCCCTTTGTCCTTCGGTATGTTACTTGCCCGAGATTCGATCGTTAGTATCCGCATACCTATTTCAATCTCGTTTACCGGCAAGTCTCTTTACTCGTTCCGTAATACAAGATCCCGCAACTTACATTAAGTTACATTGCTTGCAAGGCTTGTGTGTGATGTTGTATTACCGAGTGGGCCCTGAGATACCTCTCCGTCACACGGAGTGACAAATCCCAGTCTCGATCTATACTAACTCAACGAACACCTTCGGAGATACCTGTAGAGCATCTTTATAGTCACCCAGTTACGTTGCGACGTTTGATACACACAAAGCATTCCTCCGGTGTCCGTGAGTTATATGATCTCATGGTCATAGGAACAAATACTTGACACGCAGAAAACAGTAGCAACAAAATGACACGATCAACATGCTACGTCTATTAGTTTGGGTCTAGTCCATCACATGATTCTCCTAATGATGTGATCCCGTTATCAAGTGACAACACTTGCCTATGGCCAGGAAACCTTGACCATCTTTGATCAACGAGCTAGTCAACTAGAGGCTTACTAGGGACAGTGTTTTGTCTATGTATCCACACAAGTATTGTGTTTCCAATCAATACAATTATAGCATGGATAATAAACGATTATCATGAACTAAGAAATATAATAATAACTAATTTATTATTGCCTCTAGGGCATATTTCCAACACATATACCCCTCCAAACCCATATCATCCACCCCATCTACTTCCCCGTCTATCTGAAAAATATTATTACATAATGTTTGAAGACTAGCACCACCTAATTCACTCATATCCGAATCATTCATAGGTTTAACCGCTGCTAGATTATTGATGAACTCTATGGTTCTGTCAACTTCTAGATCAAGAATATCATTGATGGACTTAGCTATATTATTACTAGATGTACCCATAGAGATTCCTAATTCACTAGCATTACTCAAGATTTCAGAATCAGAAAATTTTAAAATAGATGCAGTCTGATCAATAGACAAACCTGAAGTTTTTTCAGCATCTCGAATTTTTGCAGCTCGCATGGCACGACCTATCGACATATCATCAGCATCAGGCTTCTCCTGAATACGTTGACTGAAACGTCTATCACATGATGAAGGGTCCGGGATCCCCCCAAATGAAATCACATCATCATTAGTAATCTCATTTTGGGTATTCCCTGTTAGGATATAATCAAAGTGGTGGTCAGCATTTGTCTCTTCAACAATGTTATCATAGTTCGAAATATTCATTTGGTGCTTACTGTTCGAAGGTATATGGAAAGAAACAGGATTAGATGGCCTACTCGCCTCCTGCTTGCTGACCCTCATAAACGAATGCGCCTCCCTGTCATTATTTGATGACGGAGCCATTTGAGCTGGAGCTTGCTGCGTGATATCATGCTCAGGCATATGCAGTGGCTCAGTCCTCCTAGCCAGCGGTGCTGCGGAAGATATTTTTCTATTCTCCTTAGTGATCATATGCGTGGCTTCTTTCAGCTTAGATGAGGAAACCGATCTATGAATTGAAACAGAAGGGGCTTGCTCATTCGCCACCTTTTTCGCAATCTCCCTGCCAATCTTATATGGTGTAGTAGGTACATCAAAAGAACCCAAATGTAATGTCTCCATGGGAACTTTTGATGCCGAAGATGTACCCCCAATAGGTAGTTTCTCTTTCTTAGAAGAGGTATGAGGATTATTGTTATCCCTTGACTTCTCGGAATTTTGATCATTCGCATCCTCATGATCTTTATCCCTATCCTCCCCATCTGCCATGAGGGTATCCTCATCATTTGGCTCATTTTGTGGCATCTTTTCGACCTCCACCTCAAGATCATAATGCACACCATCATAAGACCACGGAGCATAATCAGGAATCTGGTCAACATCAAGTACCATCACAAGCAATCTGGCTATCCCCCTCTTGCGTGTAAAGGGCATATCTACTTTCTCAGTCTTCCCAATCAACGAACCAAGGCTCCATGTGATAAGAAAGTCATTAAGCAAAATTTCTGGAATACCTGTAAATCGGATCCAAACCTTCTGTAACCTAGTACCCTGCGGTGCTGGTTTAATGCATTCCTCAAATTCAAGTAAACACTTGCTGCCACTAACCTTACTTACCCCGAAAGTGAGTAACCGTTGAAGATCCTCTCGTCTAGGAAACTCAACTTGGTAAGTATTTTGCTCCACACTTATTGGTTCCCAGTTGTATGTCTCCGAAACCAGCCTTCTCATCTGTTGCGAGACTTGCTCAGTAGTCAACTCCCCATTCGTAACTCTGACGAGACCCGTTCTTGAGCTCTCTAGGCGAGGTGGAGTTAGAACTGAAGTGGAACCTGGTGTCTCAAAAAACATCAGTTTGGTATGGCAAACCCCATATATGTTCATGACAGGCTTTGGAGCTAAAAGTAATGGACATGCCTCATCAATATGTCCAGGCCTTTGACAGATATCACACAACTCCGTGGTACAGTCCACTACAAAGTGACCGGATATCCCACACCTATAACATGTCAATTTTTCTTTTTTGCGAGCCGCCTTGTTGGCTCGCGCTACTTCCCTGTCCTCCGTCGTTATTTGCTGCGTTGTCGGGGTGTCATCTTCCCCCACGTCCTCTTGTGTGACTTCCTTCCATATCGGGCCAGAATTATTCCGACCATAGTTGCGTACTCCGCCCCCGCCTCTTTGCCGGAAGTTCGATCCACGGGTTCCTTCGACAAAGTTACCTTGGGGTGGCTGGAAGGGACGATGCCATTGATTGGCTCCTCCCCCAGGACCTCCTCCGGCCATCCAATTGGATCGACCACCCCCTGATCCAGCAGCAAAATCGTTCCAATGGTTTGCATAGCCTCTGTGTCCATGAAAACCACCTCCGCCACCCCGATTATATGCTCCAGGGGCTCCTCTTCCAGCACCAGCAGACCCACGGCCCTGACCATCAGGCAGCTTAGGATCCCGCGTGCCTGCCACCGTTGTAGCACCTACCGCAGCAACAGGCCCTGCCGCCGCAGGTGCAGTCACCGCAGACGATGGCCCAGCGGACGAACCTGCCTCGGGTGCAGAGGGTGCAGCTTTCGCCGCCATAGAACCCCGCAGGAATACTCCTAGCTGTGCCAGATCGTAACGGAAAGCCTGGAATCGCCTTTCTCCCTCCAGTTAATCCCGATCTTACCCCAGGATCTTTATAACCTGTTGGAGAGTCAGCCGACAATAGACCTTCCTTGTCCACGTCGGTAACCTCGTCAATCTCGGTATGAGTTTTGTCAGGAAAATCAAGTATCTGATCTGTTCCCGCAACGTACTGGGCCATATACCCAGTCGTTCGTGAATCAGCAGATTTAGAGTCCAGCCCATGTTGGCCTAAAATAGAATTCAGACGAGACTCTTTTGTCTGACGACTCCCAAGATCCGTTTTATCTGAAACATGTGCCGCCGGTCGAGATGTCGCCGCCGGTCGACGAGGTTTTCTGAGTGGTGCTCGTTTACAAGAAAGAAAAAAAATCTGCTAACGTCAGAGCCGGAAGACGTATCTTCGGTAGAGGTCCCTTCCATGGTCTTATAGCGTTCGTCGACGTTCGCCGGTGCACGACGCGTCGGAGCACTTCGATCCTGTCTTCGTCATTAGCTGACAGCCCTTCCCAGGCAGGATCTGAAACTGGAACTAACCCATCTATGGATTCTGCGAGCTGCTCCTCCGAGTATCCCACCAGAATGGATTCGCATACGATGTCGGAAGGGGTTGGAGAAGCCGCTGGTGCGTTCTGTAGGTCGTCGTCGTCGTCAGGCAGCGCCCAGAAACGTCCGCCGACGAGGCCAAATCCCCTGCCGGCCGGCGGGGAGCCCATCTCAGGGCTCTCCCCTCCTGTCGCCTCAGAATCGCCCCAGGCTATCCCTAAATAACTGTGGAGCCAACAACGGTCTAGAATTCGACTTCCTTCTAACGCCCAACATATCCAGTTTAGGGGCAGAGAGAACAGTTATTTGCAAACATGAATAATTTCTGCAAAGAGTCTATAGGATGCATATTATGGTGTCACGAAGAAACTAACTCAAGCTTAGATATTGGACTGAACCTCTAACAATAATCAAATGGCAATATGTAGCTTACAGGAAAAAAAAAGGAAGAATCACACCCCGACGCCCCCTCCATCGGTGATGTCGTCGATGCCGGTGACACCGAAGACATGCCCGTCCTGTTTTGGGCGATTCGGGAGTCGGCGACGGCGTCGGGGTGGGTGCCGCCGCGCACACCAGATGACCCCGGCCGGCCCTGCGCCTCTCCGCGGCGGTCGCGGACTTTGGCAGCGGCGGGGCTGGCTTTGGTGGTGATGCAGGCGCGGGCGGTCACGGAGCAGGCTTCTGCGGCGATGCAGGCACGGGCAGCACGGGCGAAAACGACGACGGGCTGGGCGATGTGAGGACCACTAGTTTATTTAGATCTTTTAAAATGTTTAGTCAAATTTCATTCAAACTTTGGTAAAATAATCATAAATATGAATGAAATTTGAACCATTTCTGCGTTCAAACTTTTTTTCAGATGCCCGAAAGCGCTGATTTTTCATACGCCCGAAAATGTATTCTTCATACACCCTACACGTCAAAAAAAAGTCCCCGAACCATAACGTCATGCTCGGATGTCGGACGCGCAAAAAAATAGAAAAAATGCGTTGAACCATAACGAAACGCCCTAAAACATTGTTCGTGATTTAGAAAACCGTTGTTCGTAAAGTTTGATCGAGTGTCGACAGCAAACGCACGTTGAGGCACGTCTGGCAAGTATTGTAGGGTTTTACGGTCGAGAAATCCCTGGAAAATGCATATAGTGTCGAAATGCAATAATAGTTGGCATGGATGCTTCTGATGTTGGTACAATGTCATGGTAAAAGTTTGGGTCCGTTTGAATATGTCGAAAAAAATCGTCCTTCGAGACGACCCTTGGCTCCTACACAAACAGCCTCCGATGGAATAGGTCAAATTTTAGTCATCTTCATATCAACACCAAACTTGTTGTTAGAGAAAAACAAAACAGACAGATTTAATCTTGTCTATGATAAAGGTCGTATGAGAACGATTTCACTCCGTCGACCACAATGATGAATTTGTTGGGTAATTAAGTTTCAAACTATGTTCATTTAAGCCGCTAGAGGCTATTCTTCCCCCATTTAATCTTGTCTCGCTATAGCGTTGCAGTGGTTATATAACAACTAACATAATCTTTTTTAAATGAACATAGTTTGTTTTTACCCTAATGAATTTTATTTTAGTGAAAAAATAACAAGCCCTGGTCTTGTGTGGGGCCCATCTGCTGGTGACCGGAGAGCAGGCTCAGGAAAGCCATTGCCCGCCCGCAGCTTCAGATTAGCCATGTCTCTGGCGCCTCCTCCTCTGCTCCGCCTCCGCGCCTCCCGCCTCTCAGCCGCCGGCCCATCCCGTCCTCTCTCCGGATGCCTCGCCACCGGGAGGGGCCCCGGCTCCGGCCGCGCCTACTGCCTCTTCTCCGGCGCCGGCGCCGGCCGCCGGAAGCAGGTGCGCGGAAAGTCCGTCTCTTTACTAGACCAATCATCTCCCGTGACCAAGATTTGGCTGGGTTTTAGATTTGCTTTGGGTTCAAATTTTGGATTCATGGTTAAATTTGGTGACTGCACAGATAACCTGCTAAATGCTAGTATCGACATTGTTCCTGTCTAGTACAGTAACTGATAATCGCAATCCTGCATCGAGTTAACAGTCGATGCTGATGTTGGATTTAGGAACACATTCAGAATGTCTAGATTTTTCTTTAATCTTGTACTGTACTTACTACATAAGAACATAGCTAAGACGAATAAGGCTGATACTATTGCTGCAAGTGCTACGTTTTGACCATGTTGGTAGAGATTTGATGGTTCCAGACAGCCTGAAATTCCTCATTGTTCTGTAGTATGAAACTGCCCTCTTTGATCTGTGATAGGAATTGTTGGACTACAATCTCGATAAGCATATAACCGACGCTGATTCCTGCGAGAATCCACCGTTTACTCGTTTCTTCCATGGTGTACAGTCGGAGCAATAAAATGGAGTATCAAGATAACATCCAGCTTTGCACTTCCTTGCAGGAGGAAGCTAGGAGAGGGCTGGAGAGTGCCTTAGACCAGAACAAGGCAGGTTTCAGGACATGGGGCGCGGACACTGATACAAGGCGGCGAAGAGAACGGCATGGTGGTCCAGCTCCTGCTGCCAGTGGTGGTGGCAAGGGAAGGTCTGGAGGTGGAGGCGGAGGTGGTTGGTTCAGGTGGTTTAGCAGCGGAGGCTTCTGGGACGCGGCGAAGCAGACTGTTCTGACGATCCTCGCCATTATCGCAGCGGTAAGCCGGGAATGTTGTCATGTGTTACTACGCCTAGTCCTTTTTTATAAAAAAGCATATATAGCAGTGCCAACACTTGCTCAACTTTGCGTTGCAGGTCTTCCTCATCGCAAATTTTAATGTGCTTCTGGCGGCTGCCGTCTATCCGTTGCTGGTCGTGTTGCGGCAAATACGGCGTGCAATCACCTTTGCGGCTTACTGCATTTCTCGGGCCATGTCGGCGCCCACTTCCAGGCCGAAACCAACCCCTGTAGACAGGGGTGAGGTGGTGGCTCCAGCGCCTGTCAAGGAAAGAGCCAGAATGTCTGCAAGAGAACGAGTTGTTGCGAAATGGCGTTCGGACTGAATTGGAGGACGTTTCAACGCCTTGCATCGTTTTACGGGCTGGTCAGGTAGTTTTCATACCATGACTGTACAAGTCCTGTTTCTTGTTTTCAAGAAAGCGGCCGGAGCACAGCACAGACTTTTATATTAGAAGTAGATGGCGTTACGGCTGTTTATGTTTGAATGGGCTAATTATAAGCACTATTTCTGTGGAAGATACCTTGGAAATTCCACATTTACTTGTAGCTGGTGGTTGGATTTGAGCTCTGGGCTTGATCGACAATATATATGCTTATACAGGCAGCTTTCATCAGCAGCAGACTAATAAGCCTGCCAAGTCTGAACTCTGAGAATGTTTTCGGTTCATGTTCAACTTTGGTCCTGTTTTCAGTTCATGTTCGGAGCAACTTTCCTATGTGAATCTGAGAAGCTCACTGAAACCTATGTTTTGTTGTGCATATTCACCCTATTCGGACCAAGTTTCAGGATGGTCATAAATAGACCTCACCTTAAGTTATGATGCTGACTTGTGTGCTGCACCATGCCCATATCTTTGTTTTCGGGCAGTTTCATGGCAAATCAAATACTCCCCCCGATCCAAAATAAGTGCCGTCCGTATCTTTATTTTTCATTGGAGGGACTAGTACATTTTTCTTTGTTTATGACAGTACACATTGACAGGTTAAGCATGTACTTAATTTTTGTATCAGAAGAACAAGATGTGCAATGAGCAGTTCCACTAGAGATTGTGCATAGAAAAACAACAGCGTATATTGCATATAATTAGAGAGATTCCTGTGTCAATCCGAGAAACTCATTGAAAGCTGCAGGTTATATTGCGTATTCAGTCTATCACTCAAATTCCAGATCATGAGATTGTGCATATTCAGTGTATCAAGTCAAATTTCAGTCAGACCCCAAATTTCAGTTATGATGTTGATTTATGTACCGCATCATGGTTCATATCTTTGGTTTCAATCATTTACAGGGCAAATTATAAACATTTTCTCTTTCTTTGTGACAGTACACATTGACAAGTTAGCATGTATTTCATCAGAACGAGCAGCTTTCAATCAACTTATACATGTGCCATCATAAATCCAAAAACAGTATATCTCACCACAGGCGTTAATTTAAATAGCATGAAGACGAGATTCGTAATTTAAGCTAGCATAGATGACAATGTTTGGAACAGAAACAGAGCCATACATCATGATATCAAGTACACGACAGTTCTACATCTAGAGATACCGCGAAACAGAGCACAAGGGGCGTACTGCTAAGGAAGTACGCCTACTATTGTGATTCAGATTCAGCCTAGCACAAGGTCGGAAAAACTAATCCTCGGCCGCGTTGGTTTCATCGGCCGCTCCATTTTCCTCTTCAGGCACTGCCTCTTTATCCAGTTTCCTCTTCTTTTCAGCTTGCTTCTTGCCTGATGCTGGCTTCCGGGCTGCGTTTTTGCTTCTGAACTCTGAAACAGAAACAGGGCAAAAGGGTGGCGGTGAGAGCTTGTATCAGATAAATGTTACAAAAATCTTGATGAAGTCTGGGGATGGTGGAGCAAGTTTGTTTCTAAATTAAATTCTAAGAAGAAGCAGAAAGGATTGAATGCAATCCAATAAACACTAATGTTATTTTGAACACCATTGCATCAAAATACAATAGCTATTATCAACTTTATGCCCTCGGATCCCAAATTCATGCAATTCCAATATCATAACTCATAAGGATATTAATCGGTCAAAGAAATTCCATTGTTGTTAAAACTTCTGCTTACACTCCCAGATTTTTTAAGCCAACAATCTAAATCACCGAGCCACTGCACACTTCATTTACATTACTGCATAGAGTTAGCCTTGCAACATATAAACTCCAAGCACATATACTTGATGGGCACAGCTGAGGAACAAGAACACGAGATTGCAAGAAAACACTTGTATAAGATGGACGGAAGAGAAATCCTACTAAAGGCAGAGGATGGTGGAACAAGTTTGTTTCTAAATTAATTGTACCCAGATGCAGAAGGGATTTAATCCAATAAACCCAAATGTTCATTTGAACACGATTGCGTCTAAATCCAATAGCTATTACCAACTTCTACTTATGCTCTTGGATCCCAGGTTCATATACAACTCCTCATTGGCAATGATATTAATCAGTCAAAGAAATCCCAACGCAGTAAAGCTCTTGGGTTCTGTAAGCTGAAGATCCAAAGAACTGAGCCACTGCACACTTCATTTACATTATATTGAGTAGAGTTATATCCACACAGCATCTAAAGTTCTAAACTCAAAGAACATATGCTTGACGGGCACAGCCGAGCAAGAGCAGCAGACTGTAACAGAATGGAGGATACAAGTAGAAAACAACACTGACCTTCCAGTGCAGTCCTCAGGGGCTCTACAAACTCGGGGAACTCAATCTCGTCGAGCGCCTTGAAGACGTCCTCGGCGTTGATCGTCTGCCTCTTCCCGTCCTTGCACACGTCGTTGGCCCTGCAAATAAAACCGCAACCGTGTCGCTATCATCACCATCCCAAGAGCATCACATCACAGGGACAGAGAAGCCTAATTTGTGCTGAAACTATCGGTTCATCCTGCATTTGCTGGGTTCACTCTCCAGCGGCTCTCGTCTCGAATTCTCGACAGCACAGCAGAGCAATTAACTGAAGAACTATGTCAGCAGTGCAAATTCGTCACTCGAATTCACCCAGTAAATCGAATCGGTCACCCAAACATGTACTGCTTATTTCGCATAATAAGCCAAAACCCCCAAACCACTCAAACATTTCGCATAATAAGCATCAAATTCGTCACCCACAATAAAGCAAATGAACCATGATTACTCGCAGGAATCAACCAGAGCAAGATTGAGGGGAACAAACTGACGTGGCGGAGAGGTAGTGGATGAAGATGCGGGCGCTCTCGGCGAAGGCGGCCATGGCATCCTTGTTGACGATGACCTCCGCCCCACCCTCTGCCCCCTCGCCGCCGGACGCGACGCGGGCCAGCTTGTCCTTGACCAGCCGCCGCACGATGGCCTTGGGCAGCTCCTCCACCTCCGCCTCCGTCATCGCCGCCACCGGCGCGGCCGCGACCGCAGCCGCAGCCTTCTTGGCCTTGGCCCCATCCCCCTCCTGGCCGGCCTTAGGCTTCTTGGCCTTGACCTTGGCCCCATCCCCATCCTGGGCGACGGCAGCCGCAGCCTTAGGCTTCTTGACCTTGGGCTTGGACCCGTCCGCCTGCGGCTCCTTGGCCTCCCCCGCCATGGATCCCTCCCGCTGCTGCCGGTGGCCGGTGAGGCGAGCGCAGTAGAGAGAGAGGAGAGGAGAGGAAACCCTAGCCGACGAAATCTTGGCGCGCTCGTCTTCCCCCCAGTCCCGCCATGGCTGCTGCTTATGTGCGTGGTCGAGCTCGAGGTTGCGCTGGGCTTCGTGGGCCGAGCTCGGGTTGAGAGGCCCACGACCAAAAAAGAAAAGGCCCAGAAGGGAAAGCGAAAAAAAAATTGGGGGTGTTCCGAGAATCGAACTCGGGACCTCTCGCACCCGAAGCGAGAATCATACCACTAGACCAAACACCCTCATATGTGCTACATGAGCGATACTCATTCCCTTACTCCGAATTCGTCACAAAACCAAGTTTTTTTTACAACAATGTCAATGATCACCAAGCAAGACCCTGCATTTTCTTGAGGTAATGGGGATAATGAAACGGTTGGAGTGGAATACATTCGTTGCCAACAGATGTGTGAAAAAAAATGCGACCCGTAAAACAAGTTACCGGGAAAGGATTAACGTGGTAAACAACCATGACAACAACAAAACCTACATGTGTATTAAGAAGCATGTGATGATGTGAGTAAACATATAGTGGCATGTCGACGAGACGTCGTTATTGTTATGCCCATAACCGGATCGTGGGGCTTCCCTAGGGTCGTCCTCTATGAACATTCTCGTTTATTAGAAAGAGACACTAAACGATTGGATCTTGTAGGGGATTGACTACAACACCACAATAGGCTATCTCAATGTCCATAGCGACACATGAACAAGCTTGTATAGGTCGGAGGTCCATGTGATAAGGTCCAACATTTCACCCAATTCAATGCGAGAAGGGTTTTCTCATCAGGGTCAAGGCCGGCCTTCATTTACTTCAGATGGAAAGAAGCATGGTAACGTAACATCATTTATGTTATCATTTTCCATTGACGTAACTAGAGCTAGTCTTTTTTTTCCTATGTACTGGTGTTTGTTTGAACTGCTTTGCCTACTATCATGTCTATCTTTTCACATTAAATTACAAAAAAGGCAAACCGTGTCATACTCGAAGAAAAACTTGAACCAAGTCTCAGAAAAACACTCGTTCCTTGAAAACACGGTATCATGCAGGTGGCTCAACTACAACACCACGATAGGCTATCTCAATGTCCATAGTGACACGTGAACAAGCTTGTATAGGTCGGAGGTACATGTGATAAGGTCCAGCATTATGCCTAATTTAATGCGAGAAGGGTTTTCTCGTGAGGGTCAAGCTCGTCCTTCATTTACTTCGGATGGAAAGAAGCATGGTAAAGTAACTTCATTTATGTCATTATTTTTCACCGGGGTAACTACAATTAGTCTTTTTTCCTATATATCGGTGTTTTTTTGAACTGCTTTGCCTACTATCATGTCTATCTTCTCACATTAAATTACAAAAAAGGCAAATCGCGTTTTACTCCAAGGAAAACTTGAACCGAGTCTTAGAAAAACACTCGTCCCATGAAAACACAATACTCCCTCTGATCCATATTACTTGTTGGTCAAACGTACATCTGTTTTGAGCGATGAGTAATACGAGTTTGAGAGGGTAGCATATTGGATTATTTTTGACATAGAAAATTGTTAGAGATGTACCGAGTTGCCGCACATTCAATACAACCATCTCAAACACATCCAACAGACGAAACGAACACATGAATGCTAATGCAACTACAGTTAGGTACAATGAAGCAAGTCATACAATGCTCCGATGCGCAAGCACATGGGTGAGGAGTTTGAGTTTCTTTTCACGGGATAAATAGCCCCTTGTGTCCTTTATACATTTGGTTTCCAAATATAAAGAAGGTACTATGTTACTAGTTACTTAACCATAAAAAAACACGAGTAACTTATAACTCGAGCATACGAGTTTGCTTTCATCAATGTATTTCTTGCGGCGATATTTTCAAAGCTAGTCCCATTTTCCGACATCCTTTTCGTACCGTTTGTCTACAAGAGATCCTTCGCATGCTGAAGCCACGCTGACTGGCCGCCGCTTACAACTAGCTACACGCTTTGTTCTAAGTTCTCCTTACGTTATTTACATGAACAAAAATACAATACGCAGAGATAACCCGAACATAGCCTTTTATTCTACGCGGAGCTTGTTCACTTATTCAAATTTATTTTTCCAGGAGATGATTTGTGTTTTGATGGTGATCAAGGCAGTCGACCCAACAGCCTGTGCGTATAGTGGTTGAGACGCCCAGCCTTCGTTGGGCCCAAGGAGGAAGGAGAGAGGCCCACCAATAAAAAAAGAGGTTCACTAAAAATATGGGAAAAAATGGGGCGTTCCGAGAATCGAACTCGGGACCTCTCGCACCCGAAGCGAGAATCGTACCACTAGACCAAACGCCCTGTTGCTGATAATGGGACCCAACTAAATGTAAACGCATCATATGTAGCCAGGCTGAGTATTTTGGTTGGGTTATCCAGTTTTTTTGAAAATTCGGGTTATGAAAAATGAAACCCGAAGTACATCCAACAATATGAGAACCCGACAATGCGGGTACCCGAAAATTCGAGTTCGGATTCGGGTTTTCCCGAATTATCCGAATAGGTGGCATCACTTCACAACACACGAGGCTGTTAGGCAGATGGTTTGGTACGGTGCCACACTTATGCACGTCGTGGAGGCTCGAGGGAGGCCGTCGAGCACGACACCACGAGCGAGTGGCCTGGCGACTGGTGACCCGACATAGTTTTTTCTGGGGAAGCGACTTGTGGTGGTTGTTTTTGGGTCGGGCCTTCTTTATGCGTGGAGCATTTTTAGTGGGGTGCGAGACAATTCGGGCTAGTCGGGTACTGTGACCTTTTATCCGAGTTAAATTCGGATTTTCAAAATTAATACCCGATATAGTTATCGAGTTTTTCAGGTTCGGGTTCGGGTTTTTCGGGTTTCGATTTTATGGCTATCGCGAAGATGTGGTATGCATACCATAGATGTAGAATATGTAAAAGTGCTATAGTAATAATATACATATATACTTCACACGATATACCTATTCTGGTGTTCACGGGACATGAAGGTACACAGGCCCCGAGGCCATATAACATAGCACAGAGCGAGTGTCCGACTTGCCAACCTCAACAACACACACCGGCCCGATGCGTACCACAGACTCCGCCCCCTTGGGATGCATCGTGGTGTATTCTAGGTGGAAAGGAAAGAGCATCGTTGGTCTTCATGTCGTGTTTGGCTAGGTGTTGTATACCAAGGCAATTAATCAAAACATTTAGGCATTCTACACAGTGGGGAGCAGTGCGGGGTGCATCTACATACATCCATACATACATAGTACTACATGTATAAATCTAACATCGACACGTGCATCCATGGTACGTGAGGTACCCGACGGTGGAGATTTCACCGGGCTGGGGTGGGGCAGCACCAATGCGTAGCCCAACGGACCTATCCGTTGCACGGATCGTTGCCGACGTGTCGTAGACGAACCTTTTTTTTTTTGAACTTTATTATGCTTGCAACTCTTTTTTTTTTCTAGAAGAGGAACACCTGGCCCAGCTATCCAGCCCTGCACATCCGTTGCAGCAACAGCCCATAGAAAAGCAAGAGGCCCAGCGGCCCAGAGGAAACCCTAGCAGAGTGTAGCCGCTATATAAGGCGGCGCACCCCCGCAGCTCCATTCGCGCCGCCACCAGCCCAAGATGCAGATCTTCGTCAAGACCCTGACGGGCAAGACCATCACCCTCGAGGTCGAGAGCAGCGACACCATCGACAATGTCAAGGCCAAGATCCAGGACAAGGAGGGTGAGTTTGAGCCTGAGCTCTTCTTTGTTCGCTGCCATGGCCGGCCGTCCGTCGAGCGTTTCTTGATTCTTACTTTTGTGTTGCGGTCGTGCGTGCAGGTATCCCGCCGGACCAGCAGCGGCTGATCTTCGCCGGGAAGCAGCTGGAGGACGGGCGCACGCTGGCCGACTACAACATCCAGAAGGAGTCGACGCTGCACCTCGTGCTCCGCCTCCGCGGCGGCATCATCGAGCCCTCGCTCCAGGCCCTCGCCCGCAAGTACAACCAGGAGAAGATGATCTGCCGCAAGTAATTTTCTTTTCCATCCCCTCCTCCGCCCACCTTTCCTCCTTCTTCATTCAGGCCGTGCTCGTTCGTTCGTTTATAGATGAATGATGGGATTCGTAGTTGATCGAGGAATCGTTGGTTGATGATTTGATGACCCACCCGCCTATACTTTGTCATCTGCCTAGTCCAATCCAGCAGGTGATTTTCAATGGCGGGAAGATTTGACACCACCCGCCTATACTTTGTCTCCTGCCTCGCACGCTTCAGCAGCTGATTTTCAACGGCGGGGAAATGAAATTCACACTCTTTACTACTCCCTCTGTTCCTAAATATGAGTCTTTCTAGAGGTTCAACTAATAAACTACATACGGATGTATATAGACATACTTTAGAGTATAGATTCATTCATTTTGTTCCGTATGTAGACACCTATTAAAATATCTTAGAAGAGAATGAAATTCACCGTCTGAGTAGTTTGTTTGCTGGACTAGATTGTTGGGCACATAGGTTGGAAGTTTTTGAAATGGATAGGATAGCCAATTTGCAGAGCAAAGGGGCCGGATATAGTGGCGAATCTTTGCATTGAAGGTTGGCGACACAGTATGCAGTTCTCCGTGCCGCTCAGACTTTGCTCTGCTGTGACGGCCTCGAACAATCTGCTACATCATAAACATACCATAGAATTTTTTGGAAATTTAGGAAATGGATTAGCCAATTTGCAGAGCAAAGGGGCCTGATTAAGTGGCGAATCTTTGCATTGAAGGTTGGCGATACAGAGTGCAGTTCTCCGTGCCACTCAGACTCGCTCTGCTGTGATGGCCTCGAACAATCTGCTACATAACAAACAAATCTAAAGAAATTATGAGTCAATCAACCATTAGTTTAGTCTGGAAATTTTAGGAAAGTATTTAGCCAATTTGCAGAGCAAAGGGGCCTGATTGAATGGCGAATCTTTGCATTGAAGGTTGGCGATAGTGATTGCAGTTCTCCGTGCCTCTCAGACTCCCTTTGCTGTGATGGCCTCGAACAATCTGCCACATAACGCATCAATCTAGGAAAACTATTTAGTCATTTAAATGTTGCTTGGAATATGTTGGAAGTAGATAGCCAATTTGCAGAGCAAAGGGGCCTGATAAGTGGTTAATCTTTGCATTGAAGGTTGGCAATAACAAATGCAGTTCTCCGTGCCGCTCAGACTTGCTCTGCTGTGACGGCCTCGAACAATCTGCTACATAACAAACCAATCTAAATAAATTAGAAGTGAAAATCAAACGTTAGTTTGGAAATATAGGAAATTATTTAGCCAATTTGCAGAGCAAAGGGGCCTGATAAAGTGGCGAATCTTTGCATTGAAGGTTGGCGATAACAAATGCAGTTCTCCGTGCCGCTCAGATTTTCAGTGCTATGACGGCCTCGAACAATCTGCTACACCTTAACTAAATCCATGAAATCTGTGTTAAGTACAAGTGTTGGTTGCTCTTCATCTATGTATGGTATTGAAAAATGTTGATTGGCTGGGATGATGATCCAATTAGATGTACGAGGGGTCACCTTATGAGCTACGACCATTTGAGGCATAATTTTTTTCTGACCAGCCAATCTTGTTGTAACTTGTTCCGATTGAATTCTTTTGTTTCTTGCAATTATTTTTTGTCACGTACTTGTCCCTGTATACATTTGTCACTAGTCATAATAGCCTGGTAATCATTTTTGATCTTGTCATATAAGCTAAATTTCACTTAAATCTTTCTCCAGGTGCTACGCTAGGCTGCATCCAAGGGCTGTCAACTGCCGCAAGAAGAAGTGTGGCCACAGCAACCAGCTGAGGCCCAAGAAGAAGATCAAGAACTAGGCTGATTGTTGCTTTCGTTGTCTGGATAAATCAGTAGACATAAAAATATTTTCCGGTTATCGTTTTGCTGCTCCTCAGGATGTTGAACCTTGGTTACTCTAGATGAGTACTTGGCCTTGTTTTAATGTCATGACATAGTGTGTCTGTTGCTGGTAATGTTCATGGTTACTTGTATGATTGTGCACCCTACACGTTCGGATTTTGGTCTTTTGTTGCTCTGCCACCACAATGTTAGCAAATTTGTGGGCCTGTTTTCAGAAATTCAGAACAGCTTCGCTGAATTTAAACCAGGATTCTGAAAAATTGGGACTGACCTTGGTGTGTCTGTCTGTAAATTGTGCTTCCAATCCAAAACGCAGTGTTAAATTTTTGATTTCCTCAAAGTAGAACTTTATGACTTTCAAGCTTCATTCAAATTTTAGAAATTAGAGCCTTTTTTGATTCAGACAAGTTCTGGTCATATGGTCAATTGATTCAACAGCTTGTGAGGGACTAGTGAACATTTACATTGTACCCTGCAACTTAACCTGTTGGCCGACAGCTGCTGCTCATTACATGAGCACGAATGTGTCTGGAACGAAAACAAAAATCTATCACAGCACAAACTGATAAAATTTCTTCATACCCGGCTCAGATACCTTGTCTCATGGCTTAGGGATTTGACAATTGAGAAGATTTGAAAAGATTGGGTGGAAGTAAGGGATTCACCCAATCCCCCTCCACAATCCTCCTCCCCTCCACACAACCCCTTCTTGACAAACAAGGCCTCATAGAGCCGTACGCCCACTTCGCCGACCAGGACAACGCCACCACCGCCGCCTGCGAGATCGTGGACACCGAGCTTGAGGGCAACGACAGCATCAAGCTCACCTTCTGCGCCGTCTACCCGCCGCCCGCCGCGGGTCTCCTACTTGTGCGTCCACGCCGTCGACCTGGGCGACCCCGCGTTCGCCGTCCCTCCCGAGATCTTCGCCACGGAGGCGGACGGGAGCCTCGTCCTCATCCGCGTCCTCGTCGGCGCCGCTCCGTTCGGCGACGTGCTTTGCAGCGAGCCAGCGACAACCAAGAGGAGTTCTTCGTGTAGTAATGTATTGCTGAAGACAGCTAGGCACAAAACACCGGGATATTATAAGTAATGTTATATAAGTGTTTTACGTAATGTGTTACATGAACCAATCAAATTACAGGCTGGAGGATGAACAACATTATCGGGATAGTATCCAATGTAAACTGAGTGCGTTTTGTCGGCCGCTCGGCTCACCGAATCATTTTTGAATTTTTTTACAAAGAAAAAAGTATTATATCCGTTCTAAAATAAGTGTCTTAAGCTTAGTATAACTTTATATTATAACTAGTGTAAAGTTGAAACAATTATTTTAGGACGGAAGAAGTATTATATATGTTGTGAGGTCCGTTAGGCAGCACTCACCTTATACGGACAACCGTCACACACTCATCAAGCGCGGCGAGTACAACCACATGTAGGGATGAAAATGAAATGAAAACTTTCTGTTTTTTCAAAGAAAAAACAAAATTCGAAAAAAAATATGAAAATGAAAATAGAAATTTGCAGAACAAAAATAGAAATGGAATATTTTCTATGGAAATGCAAACAAGGACAGAGCCGTGTTATCCCATGGAACATAGATGGAAATGGAACTTTTTTTTTTGTGAATATAAAATTTCCATTTTTTGTATTTTTTTCCTATGACTGTTTTGTAGCCCAACTACCAAACAATCCAAAATTAATGACACAATGATCATAATGGTTTCATTTGATGCCCAATTATTACATACGTACTCAACTCGATTCTATACATAATTGTCGAGTACTACTGCTATACTGTGCCAAGTGACAACGTAATTATATTATTTTTAGCCATGATAATATTTCATTATATTTATGGTTTTATGTTTATTTCTACACGACTCAAGAGATTTAAATTTCCAAACAATGCCCATTTATGTTTCCGTGTCCGCTCCGTATTTGCTTTCGGTAGTATCTGTTTTTATATTCATTTTCGAGGTTTTTGTATTCGTTTCTGTTTCTGTAAAAAAATATGAAAAAAAAGGTATGCACACAGTTATATCCGGTTCCGCTTCATTTTCATCCCTAACCACATGGCACGGCTATTAACCGTGTGGACCGTAACACCGAACACTTTTGCTTTTATATATCAAGCAGTTTTTATCAGCCAAGTGTAATTCAGGCATGCGTCAACCTACATGATAGTAAGCCGAGGGATATTTCTACGTTGTTATGTGCTTGACCATATCACTCGACTTAAAGCGCTATAAGCCGAGTGATCGATATAATACAGTCGGGATACAAAGAAACACAAGGCAATATATGTTTTTTTTCTGTAGTGACATATTTTCTTTCGTGAATATAAAATTTCAATTTTTTTGTATTTTCCTATGTCTGTTTTGTAGCCCAACTATCAAACAACGCACAATTAATGACACAATGATCATAATGAATCATTTGATGCCCAATTATCACTATTACTATACTGTGCTAAGGTGGGAACATAATCATATTATTTTTAGCCATGGTAACATTTCATTGTATTTATGGTTTTATGTTAATTTCTACACGACACAAGGGGTTTTAAATTTCCGAACAATGCCCACTTATGTTTCTGTGTCCGCTCCGTATTTGCTCTGTGTCTGTTTTCGACAGTATCTCTTTCCATATTGATTTCTAGGGTTTCTATATTCATTTCCGCTTCTGCAAATAAATCTGGAAAAAAAATTGAAAGCACCCAGTTATATCTGTTTTCGCTTCATTTTCATCCCTAGCCACATGGCATGGCTATTAACCGTGTGGACCGTAAAACCAAACACTTTTGCTGTTATATATCAAGCAGTTTCTATCAGCCAAGTGTAATTCAGGCATGCGTCAACCTACGTGATAGTAAGCCGAGGGTTATTTCTACGTTGTTATGTGCTAGACCATATCACTCGACTTAAAACGCTATAAGCCGAGTGATCGATATAATACAGTCGGGTTACAAAGAAACACAAAGCAATATATGTTTTTTTCTGTAGTGACATATTTTCTTTTATACAGAAAAGGCAGGGCTCCTGTGTCGATTCTTAAGAAATACCGTGTCAATTTCAAGAATCATCTACAAAATTACTTGGATACACATATTTTCCATACTATATAACTTGAAATCACGCGGGAAAGTGTGGAAACCACTTCAACTTTTCCATGAGCTCTTAACATTGGTATAACTAAAACATATTTCTCGTGTTTGTGTGTATGGGTTTTTGGCCCTTGAAAGATCTTCTCACTTATTTAGCCTCACCGGATACATGAAATAACTACGGTCGTGACAAACAAGATAAACCCATGCATGTCCCACAAAACATCCCAAATCAAAGCAACAATAATGTGGCGGCGAAGCCAACCATCAACGCGAGGCAGGCCGGCACCGGCGCCGCGCCACCGTTCTTGGGCGCCGGCGGGGAATCAGGGGCGGGGGCGGGGGCGGGAGCGGCCGGCGCGAGGTCGTGCTCGAGCGCGAGCACGGTGGCCTCATCGACGTTGAACGACTTCTCGAGGACGGCGTCGGAGATGCCGGACTCGAAGAGCGCCACGGGCAGCGAGACGGTGCCGGGGCTGGCGCTGCCGAAGGCCGAGAAGGCGCGGGCCACGTCGGCGCCGCCGTTGAACTGGAAGTGCACCATGCCCTTGGGGAACACGAACATGTCCCCCGTCTGCAGCGTCTGCGCGTAGAGCTCGCGTTTGATCTCGTCGACGAGGCCCACCATGAGCGGGCCCTGCACCACGTAGAGCAGCTCGGAGGCCCTGGGGTGGACGTGCGGCGGGTTGACGGTGCCGGGGCCGAAGACGAGGGCGGCGTAGGAGACGGACTGGCCTAGTAGCGCCGGGAACTCGGCCGCCGTGGCCTTGGACACGGTGAACTTGGCCGGGTCCGCGGAGTTGCCGGCGATGAGGCCGGCGTAGGTGAAGAAGGTGCCGTCGAGGAGCGACGCGTTGGTGCCCGGGGGCACCACGAAGTCCGTGAGGATGTCCGGGTCGCTGCCGTGGGCGACCAAGACCACGGCGAGGAGGACGAGCAGAGTAGTAAGAGAGGACGGCGCCATTTTGGCCGAGTTGTATGGTTGTGTGATCGGTGGTGGTCGCCGGCTGCAGGCTATTTGTAGGAGTCGCCGGTGCATCGGGAGAGCCGTCCAAGGGACACTGCAAGCTGGAGCAAATTTAGCTCGCCATCGCCGTTGGTGTTTCCTATGTAGGACAGGTAATTAGCAATTTGTACGTATCGGTGAAGCTCTTGTGAGAGTTGATGGTTACTTGAGACCAGGTGTAGTAGCAGCAATACTAAATCCGGAGCTACACTACATACTTGCAGGCTATTTGGAGAACAAATCAGAGAGCTCATTTCTAATTTGAAGCTCTTGTACCAGCAAGGATAAAAAAATAGTGGGCCTGAACTATTTTTAATCCTGGAATTTCGATCCAGGTTCAAACTAATTAAGAATAAATTCAAATTAGGTTAAAATCTAATAGGACTTGAAACCTCAAATAACAAAAATCCAAAATTTCACATACTTCAGTGAGGCCTAATTTTTTTTCCTTCACGAAATTAAAAAACTTGGTACCACGGAGAGAGTGAGACACAAACACCAAGATTTTGATTAGAATGATGGCAAACAGATGATCTAGCCCTAAAATAAATCTGATGCATCCGTACGAGTAATTTCACACAGAGGGGGTATTTCCTACTGCCATGATCCGTACGTTGTCCTTACTCCTGCGGAGGCCAAGTAGTCTCTAGTTACTGGGTGTGTATGCTGCGAGATGGTAGCTCGGGGTATCTTCAACCGGTTTGGATAGCGGTGCAGTAATAAGATAGGTGGCTAGTCATCTAGGTCTATTGTTTTACCCAATTTTGACGTGCATGACGCCTTGTATCTTCCTTTTTTAAACTTGATGTATTTCGTTTGGACTGGTTTCAGATTTTTTTTAATAAATGGATGTATACATCGCTTGATGCAGAGGTCGGGGCGACGCCTCCTTTTCTAAAAGAAAAGGTATATCCATATGGTTGGAGATACCAAAGAATTGCATGACACTGGCCAGTTAATTCTTCCTCAGGTATGTTTCAATTAGCACTAGCGTGCGTGGGTGCGTACGTGTTGCAGCTTGGTGTTCATCACATCCCTCGCTTCCGTGGATCTGTATAAATAACACAAGCAGATCTCCACGATCTTCACCACAAACAACAACATTGTAGCCATGAAGTACTACTGCTTGGTGTTGGTTGCACTCGCCTCGGCGCCGTTGGCCGCCGTGGCGGGCGACCCAGACATCCTCACCGACTTCGTCATCCCAAACATGTACGGGATATCGCCGATGAACATCACCGGCGACTTCTTCACCTACACCGGCTTTCGCGTCACGGACGAGATCATGCCGTGGCCTCCGCGGTACTTCATTGCGATGAAGGCCGGCATGGAAGCGTTTCCAGCGCTCAACGGGCAGAGCGTGTCCTATGCCAAGCTCGTGTTTCCCCCTGAATATGTCAACCCGCCGCACACCCACCCGCGCGCCGCCGAGCTGCTATTTGTCCTCAACGGTGCGCTATCCGTCGGGTTTGTTGATACCGCCGGCAAGCTCTACACACAGGACCTCTCGGCCGGCGACATGTTCGTGTTCCCCAAGGGCCTAGTGCACTACCAGTACAACCAGGGGCAAAGTCCCGCCATCGCGCTCTCGGCCTTTGGCAGCGCCTCCCCGGGCACCGTGAATGTGCCTGCTTCCGTGTTCGGCGCCGGCATTGGCAATGTTGTGCTCGCCAAGTCGTTCAAGACCGACTTTTGGACGGTGCACAAGCTCAAGGCAGCGCTCACTCCCCCACCCAACAAGTGATACATGTGTGCTCTTCTTCTCCGTCACTGTATCGCCGCTGCCGTGAATTAATAAGGCCACCAAGCTAGTGAATGATAGTGGCATGCATAATCCCGATGGTATTGTGAGTAATGAGTTGTGATTGTTGTGCCTTGCAGTAATATGCTTCTTGTGATTTCCGAGTTGATATTGTGATCATGCCAAAAAAATATATTTTTCATGCTAAGAATGTGCCATCAAATATACTTGTGTCTGTTATGCAACTATGTGTTTTTTTCCTTGCATTCTTACTTGGAAACTCTGCATGTTACTTTCAGTGTGACATATTATTGGCAAGATATACCTTGGCTCTTGGGTGCAATTACGGGAAAAGTAAACCGAACTCTGAAACTTTTCTGCGTCAATTTTGACCACATGTTGTACTCGTGAAAATCATGTGGAAATAATCTTTCGAAGTTTTAAAAGAATCTGTAATAAATATGAGATGTTAAGGGTGTGATGTTCTATTATCATATGAAATTCCCTAGCTCAAACACATTACCATTGACGAGGCATGATAAAAATAAAATCAACATTAAATAATGTCGAACAATAAATGTCATTATCCATTGCTGAATTTGTTGTTTTGATAGCTCGTAAATGCTAACGTATTTAATCTAAGAATTTTCATGACTATAGAAACGTCACTCCCTTCACATCCTATATAGTATTTTTAAGATATTTTCAAAACTTTCAAACGTGGTTTCCATGAAACTTGGTTTACATGTATTTTAAGATATTTTGTGATGTCTTCTTTGAAACTTAGTTTTCGTGTGATATTCTCTCGTAGGTAAAATACATGTAATAGATTATTAGAGCATTCTTTTCTTTGGAGCTTACTAGTGTTTTAGCTGAGGTTATCACAAAAGTTCGCACAATGGACACGCCAAACCGTCAAGCCAAGGCGTCCCTCACCATGCTTGTTTTGTGGACTGTCTGGAATGAGGGAAACGCAAGGGTCTTCAAGCACAAGATCGTCCCTCCTAGTACATTGCTTGACTCCGTCGTGACCGAGGCCAACCTTTGGGTCACCGCCGGTGTAAAAAAGTTAGGGTCTCTTATTTTGCGAGAGTGATCTCAGGCCGTGTATTGAGTGACTTGTAACAAACTTTATTCTCTTTTAATTAATGAATGAGGCAAAGCTTTTGCCTCGGTTTAAAAAAAAAAGGTTCGCACAGTTATGCCGTTTCTCTACCATGGATTAATGGAGTGCACGACGCGGCAACAAACTAACCTCATCAGTCGGGGGTTTCTAACTTCTTTTCAGAAAAAAGAACCTCATCGACAAGGCGGCTAGTTTAGTTAGGCTGTTTCAGTGAACCCCGTGTATCCCTTTTGCTCTTGTGACATAATTTTCTTTTTTGTGTGTATGGACACGATGCTCTTGTGACAGTGAATTTGTTAATAATGCAGTGCTAATTAAAGCAGAAATGCAGTTGCAGGCTATTTCCTGTACAGTTCAGACCCCTCAGATTGGTGAAGTTGAGAGTGAGAGACACAAACCCACAAGTGTCTTTTTATTAGAATGATACCAAAAATTTGGAAGTTTCATGCAAGCATATCCATATGCTTGGAGACACCAAAGAGCTTAGCAGCATAACATAGGCCAGTTAAATCTTCCTCAGATGTGTGTGCTAGCTAGCTGGTTGCAGCTTGCATTTCTAGAATGCGCACACATCACCCTCGATGTCATATATATTTACTACACCACAACATATTGTAGCTAAAATCTGCTGAAACCCCCCTCTGGCTAGTGCCTCTCCATTTGCTCTAATCACCAAGTTCATCACCACGCTTTGGCGACAAAGTTCACTTAAGTGCTAAAGTTTGGCATGCCAAAGTTTCATCATGGACATAATTGTACACTTTTGTGAAGTCCGAAATGTTTAAAACAGGTATCATATGCCAAACTGAAACTGTGTATGATACAACATCCGTGCCTTCAAAATGGTATACAAACTCAGCAGACACAACCCAATACAAAATCACAAACATATATATATATATATATATATATATATATATATATATATATATATATATATATATATATATATATATATATATATATATATATATATATATATATATATATAACTCAAAGAGTCAAGATCAGGAGTTCCAAACATCAACACACACACAAACCGTTGGATCCAAATCAAGACGACATTGCAAACTAATTAACACGCATATTCAACATCATTTCACCACCAAATTGCTAGTACCATGTGGATGCAGTACTTTGGTTGCCTGCATTGCCTGGCAGGTCGGTTATTTCAACAAGCAAAAGAAATTCCAAACACACACAGCGACGGTTGGCACGTCGGTCTTGAATGACTCGGCGAGCACAACATCGGTGCCGAACACGGTGACGTACGGTTCCCGGTGCGGCGCTGCCGGATGCGGAGAGCGCCCTGCCGTCGCGGGCAGAGCCCCTTGGTTGGACTGGTAGTGCACTAGCAGGCCCTTGGGGAACACGAACATGTCGCCAGGGACGGACAAGGTCCTTGGTGTAGAGCATGCCGGCGGTGTCAACGAAGCCAATGGAGAGCATGCCCTCGAGGACGAGGAGGAGGAGGAGGAGCTCTTCTTCTGTCCCTCGTGAGTAACTAACACAAGGTGTTGCATCAAAACATCCAAATATAAATGTAATTAAAGATTAGCTACATCGTCCCAATATATATGGATAGGACTAATTAAGAACAAATTTCAATGTAAACTGCTGAATCCCCCCCTCTTTCTTGGCTCTAGTCACCAAAGTTCATCGCCATACTTTGACGGCAAAGTTCACTTAATTAGTTCACTGCTCCAACTTTGGCACGCCAAAATCTCATCATGCACATAATTTTATAGCTCTAATTTTACAGTTTTGTGAATTCTGAAATGTTAAGAAAACAGGTATCCATGTATCATATGGCAAACCGAAGCGCGTATCTGTATCAGACAACCTCCGTGCCTTCAAAATGGTATACCCAATACAAAATCTCAAACACACACAACTCAAAGATTCAAGATCAACACAGCAAACCGTTCGATTCAAATCAAGACGACGTTGCAGGCACGCATAATTAAACATCATTTCACCACCAAATTTCTCCTAACATATGCATGCACTACTTGGTTGCCTGCATTGCTCGGCACGTAGATTATTTCAACAAGCAAAACAAATTCAAAGACGCAACACGACGGTCAGAACGCCAAGAACAACAACAAACATACGGCACGAGACACGAACAAGCTTATTTCTTGGGTGGGGTGAGCGCTGCCTTGAGCTTCTGGATGGTGGGCAGGTCGGTCTTGAACGACTTGGCGAGCACGGCGTCGTCGACGCCGGTGCCGAACACGGTGAAGGGCACGGACACGGTGCCGGCGTTGGCGCTGCCGAACGCCGAGAGCGCGATGGCGGTCGTCGTCCCCTGGTTGTACTGGTAGTGCACGAGGCCCTTGGGAAAGATGAACATGTCGCCGGCGACGAGATCCTTGGTGTAGAGCTTGCCGGCGGTGTCGACGAAGCCGACGGAGAGGGCGCCGTCGAGGAGGAGGAGCAGCTCGGAGGCGCGCGGGTGGGTGTGCGTCGGGTTCACGGTGGCCGTCGGGAACACGAGCCTGGCGTACGACACGCTCTGCCCGTTGAGCGCGGGGAACTCCGCCATGGAGGCCTTGGAGAGCGCGAAGGTCGGCAGCGGCAGCACGGGGCCGAGCCCCGTGTAGGTGAAGTAGTCGCCGGTAGCGTTCATCGGCATGCCGTTCATCGGTGCCGGGGGGATGAAGTCGGTGAGGATGTCTGGGTCGCCGGCCATGGCGGTCATCGGCGCCACCACCAGGGCAACCACCACCAGCACCAAGGAGTAGAGGTTCATGGGCGCCATTAGATCACAGATGATCCTGGCTCTTAGAAGCTACTGTTGCTGCTGCTTGTGGCTGTTGAGATGATGAGTTAGGGTGCACTGCAATTTATAGAAGTCTTGATTTCCTTTTCTTGGACCAGGTGGAGGAACCAAGGAGAAGGTGTATGTTCTCCTGTCCCTTGTGAGAGACAGGGCACACAATGTGATGCATAGAGAATGCCAATTTGCTGGCAAGATTGAGACCAGCACACCACAGGTAATGCTTGGTCCTCGGATGCATCAAAACTGCCAAGAATTTATTTGTTCCTGGGTGAAGTTGGCAACACATTTAGTTTTGCAATTCTGTGCTGTGTGTTCCATGTAGTTGAACTGATTCAGATGGTACGTACGTTCTCTGAGATTTGAAATGAAACCAATCATATGAGGTAATAGCACTGGAGATCCTACAACTTGCACACAATGTGATGGTTTGATCCTAAAACTAGCAAAGTGCACCTATTTCATCCTAAAACTTGCTCCTCTTGTGCAGTTTTAGTCCACAACCAATCACAGCGCGCTAAGTGGACAGAGTGGGACAGAGTCGGTCTTTTGCAAAGTGGCCCTTCCATTTGTCACTTATTAATATAGCTGCACACAGTTTCAAAATACACCTGAATTAATTAAGCTTCAATCTTCTGGCGCATGCATACGTATCTCTCATCGATGTCCTCGGCGGCAAGCTCTTCTTGCTCGTCGACTCCGACGGCCGCATGACGGATGACCTCACGCGGCATTACTTCCGCCAGCTCGTCTCCGCCGTCCGGTACTGCCACTCCCGCGGCGTCTACCACCGCGACATCAAGCCGGAGAATTTGCTGCTCGACGGCGAGGGCGAGCTTAAGGTCGCCGACTTCGGGCTCGGCGCCGTCGCGGACGGGAGCCTCCACCACACCCTCTGCGGCACCCCTGCCTACGTCGCACCGGGGATCCTCTCGAAGCAGGGGCACCACCCGGCCAAGGTCGACATCTGGTCCTGCGGCGTGGTGCTCTTCGTGCTCGCCGCCGGCTACTAGCCAAGGAAGTACTCACTACCAAGTGGTGGAACTGCAGCCGCACATGATGCAGTTGTTGGCCGTGAGGATGTAGCTTGCGTTCATGGGGCTCTGCGGAGACTCGGCCTGCTGCGCGGAGGCGGCCGACAGCGAGTAGGCGAGGCGGAAGCTGACGAGGTTGGGGCTGAGGGCGCCGATCTTGGCCGTGCCCGCGAACGCCGCCGCGGCGTCCAGGCTGCTCTCGAAGACTACCACGGCGACGGAGAAGCCCTCGGCCCTGGCCTCCACCACGGGCCCGAACCGGCTGAAGATGTCGACGAGGTCCCTCGCCGGAGGGACGGCGGTCGGGCCGGTGAAGTTGAGCAGCAGACCCGTCAGCCGTGCCTGCTCGTCCTTGTTGTTGAGGCCGACGCTCTTGTTTGTTTTCAATTAACGACCTCGTCGCCGGCGGCCACACAGCAGGCTGCGCCGAACGACCCGTCGCCGGCAGCCAGTCAGACTGCTCCACCATAGCGGCCGCACTCGACTTGCCGACCGGGTGGTCAATTGCGGCCACGCGGCAAGACATCGTCGCAGGTGGCAGGACCAACTCGTCGTCGACGGCGGCCGCGTGCCAAGATGCATTGAGCTGCCTTAGCATTCGCTCTCTCACGCCGGGAGAACGACATCAGCAGGACTAACTCCTCGCGACGTTTGCATTGAACTGCTCTACCGGAACACCATCAACCTGGCAACTGCTGCAGGTCAGGCTGCAGGCCGCCGATAATTGAGCGCACCTGAGCTTTCTTGGCTTGATTTGAGTCATCTAGTTTGTGCTTGTGCATATCACAAGTTCATGAGTTAGCATGGGACTACGTACCAAGCACATGCATGCGTCTCAGACTCTCAGCTCAACCTGATCACGTTGTGTGGTATGGAGTTCGTCGGAGCCGGCGTGCGCGAATGCACCATCATATGAAGCAGTCCAATTTATCTTGGCGCGCGGCCGCCATCGACGAGTAGTTGGTCCTGCCACCCGTGACGACGCCTTGCCGTGTGGGTGTGGCCACCGTCAAACAGGAATGTAACGTCGCGTTCGGCCGTCATGGTGGAGCAGTCCGACTGGCCGCCGGCTAGGAGCCGTTTGGCTTGGCAATGGACGAGAAGACTTGGTAGTGATAGTGCGAAGCCGTGTAGCTGCCGGCGATGAGGTCATTCGGTGGATGGATGGATGCATGGATCCGAGCTAGCTAGCTAGGAGATGACGCAGGCGTTGGGGTTCTCGTCGTTGAACATCTGCGGCGGCCGTTCCATTATGTAGCTGTTGCCGTAGTTGTAGTTGCTGTACATCGGAGGAGGAGGAGGCGGCGGAGGCGCCCACTGGTGCTGCTGCTGGTGCATCATGGCGTAGGGATTGTGGTGCTGGTGGTGCGGTGGCGGTGGAAGAGGTGGGGGCATGGCGTGCATGGCCATCCTCCTGGCCATCATGGCCTCCTCGGCGTCGGCCGCCGTAGGGCCAGTACATCATCCGCTTCATCATCTCCTCCGGCGGGAAGCCGTCCACCGCCACACCTTCTTGCTTCCCCGGCTTCTGGTCCTCCTCGCCTTCCTTCTTCTCCTCCCCGCCTCCTGCTCCTCCTCATGCAGGATTAAGTAAGTAAATAGTTCATTCACAGGACAGGGAATAAGTAACAAATGAAATGAGCTGAGTATATTATTAGTAGTACGTAGGACATGCATGATGGAAAGATTATATTAGGTTTTTTTAGTTAGTTAATTACCTCATCCGGTACATGATGGTAGGTGTTTCTCAGGTACCGATTAATAAGTGACAAATGCAAGGGGTTGTAGGTAAAACGACCCACCCTGACCCACCCTGTCCATTTGGCGTTGTGATTGGCTGTGGACTAAAACTGCACAAGAGGTGCAAGTTCTAGGATGAAATAGATGCAGTTTGCTACTTTTAGGATCAAACCATCACATTGCATGCAAGTTCTAGTATCTCCAGTGCTATTACCTCCAATCATATCATAATCTTGTTGATTGAGAGGAAAATTGTGGGGAATCGGAGCAAAACAATGGGTAAATACGGTCAATAACTTTTACTCAGGCATATGAATACTTTAAAACACCCACAAACATGATAATTCGATCTTCCCAAAAATCAAGAATTCATTGGCCCCCGGCTCGGAGACGTTGGCAATATGTGCAGTTCTGCAACTCTTTGCAGGTTGTTCCATGATTCACGGGGTGCGTAGCTGACAAGACATAATGCTCTCGCATTACTTCTACTATTACTACTCCCTCCGTTCATGTTTTCGATATTACTATAATATGAACTGCATACAGACTTAAATGAGTGAATAAACATACTGAAATGCGTCTATATGATTTTGAATGAAAAAAAAAGAGAACATTTTATAATTTTGAACAAAGAGAGAGAGAGGGGGTAATTCCTAAAACAACGTGGAAAATAGATAGGTCCCGCAGATTTATAATGATAGGATCGATTCATATTAATTTAGTACAACTAAATACAAAGTTGTACTGAATCAACAACAATTAATAGGCAAATGTTTGTGGCTGATGCGTCGGCTGAAGATTAGGTCGGTCGTACGCTATCACACGCTCCCATTTCTCTCGTTTCCAACACTGCGGCGGCGAGTGGTGACGGCGCGCGTCCCCGAAGATGCCTTCTACTACCCTCGCATAGGTGGGGAGCAGCGAGCAACCCCGGTCGCGACGGCGAGCAGCATCGGCAGCGACAGCGAGCGGTGACGGTAACCGGCCCTGGCGAATGGGACCAGCACCGACGAGATTGCCCCCGCGCGCATGACCACCTCTTTTCCCGTCTTCGACGGACGAGCTGCATAACTGTGACGGCGAGGCACACCCACAACACAAGGATGCTGAAACCAACATCGATTTTTGCTACATGCTTCAACCGCCATCACAGTTTGCTACAACCGGCATCGCTATCTGCTACCACCGGTGCCGCATTTTGCTACATCACACATGGCTTCACGATTTTTCCTACAATCGGCAACGAAAAAAGCTACATCCGGCGACATGATTTGTTGCACCGGCCACGACAAAGTTTATAGCGACGACAAAAAAAGCTACCACCAGCCATCAATTTTGCTACAACCGGCAACAAACATGTTGCACCGGCCACGACAAAGTTTATAGGGACTACGGCGGCGCTGCAACCGACGACAGAAAAAGCTACCACAAGCCATCAATTTTGCTACAACCGGCAACAAAAAAAGTTACGGCAGAAAAAGCTATCACAATTTTGCTACAACCATGTCTCTGGATGCGCAGTGGCCGTCAGTCGTGGACGAGCGCGAGATGCAGAGGCTAGGTAGTAGAAAAATCCACCATTAGGCAGGTGAACAGAAACTACAAAGATATCCATCAAAATACACGCAAATAGAAGCCATGTAGTTAGATTATCGCAAAATCAAATCTACCTCAAAGAAACTTCATCTCAACACCATTACCCTCACAACTTAGGAGGCACTATGGAGCCAAATTTATGGTTCAATTGTACGATCAGATGGAACATTCATATAGCTTAAGAAAAACGCAAACAGGGACAGCAACAAATACACACAGTTTGATAATATAAGGTAGATTTCACTGCGTCTTAGATTGTACCAAAAACTCAAAGCAATTCAACATTCTTGTGGCACAAGTGCCAAAGTGCCTCGCTGAACATAATGAACGTCAATATAACAGCAACATCTCAGTCTACTGGACTAGAAAACAGGCAGGTAACACAGGAGGTAAATCAGGTGTTTGTGGCCCTGGTGAAGATCTGCTGGCTGGAGTGGATTGACACCATCCTGATGAGCCCCCTCTCCATCAGGTCCTTGATAGCCCTGCGAGCCAGAGACCCGTTGATCTGCAGGTAGTAGGAAGACACAGGGTGAGTAATAAGATCATCAGGATTATTGTGCACAGTTGAAAATGCCAAAAAGAGTTCAGATTGTTAAACTGAGAACAGTCACAAATTTGATGCACAGATACGTGCAAGCAAGGTTTTCAAGTCGAGTTGTTCAGGGGTACCGACTCCAGACCAGTCATGCCTAGCAGTCAGCTGTTTGAGTCGATATCCAGTTCCAACTCATCAACTCAACTACTAGATATCTGACTCGAAAATAGCGCATGCAAGGGTAAATAGCCAACACAAGTTGCAGTGCTCGTATCAATCGGTGGTTCTAACATACAGTTCGAGGCATGCCAGGCACAAATTGAGGACATCAAGATGCAGGGACAAGTTAATTAAGCGTTCAGCAGCATCAATGGTGATGTTGATAAAAATACAATTATCACAGTGCATGTCCAAATCAGAATATGCAATATCCAAGACAATACCACATAATTTTCTCAACAGTTGGGCACATCAGATCAAATTAAATACATCCTAGTTATAACTTGGCAAAAATCTGAGGCTGCCAGCCTCATGCACCGAACTGAATATCACACTGCACAAAAACCATCAGCACAGATGCAGCAGTCAAAACCGTCATCCAATAGGATGTGTAATCAGTTCATCACACAAATCGTAGATGATGATGCTATATCTTAGAGCGCGGGTATGTGTTCAGGCTCATGATCAGAGTACTACTGACTGACCCCAAAACAGAGCATCAAAGTAGAACACTTCATACACATATCCAGAGCATCGCGAGATCTCAATTCTCATGGTATGAAGGCAAACAGGAAGAACAGATCCAGAGGGAGGCCGGTGGCGTTACCCTGAGTCGCTCGGAGAGGACGGATGGCGTGATCTGCTTGTACTTGGGCACCTCGGTGAGCAGCTTGTCGTAGGTGGCCTGGTCGAAGAGCACCGCGTTGTTCACCTTCTCCTTTTGCTTTCCCTTGCTCCACTTCTTCTTCTTCTGCTTCCCGCCGCCGGACTTGGCCGGCTTGGACGACGCCGCCGGGGCCTTCTCCTTCTTCGGCGCCTGCGAGGACGAGCAAGAGAGGGTGCGTCAGTGGTCAGCACGCGCCGGCGCTGCGGCTGCGGGGGGACGGACGCGGCGCACGTACCATGGCTGACGGAGGCGGTGCGGCGGCGGGAGCGGCGAGGTAGAGGCGGCGGGGGCGGCGGCGGGCAGGAGTCGAATGGGGAAGGAGAGATGGATTCGGAGGAGGAGCAGCTATATGAGTTGGAGGCTAGGGTTTCCCTGTGGGCCGCGGCGGGCTATATGAGTTGGCCCATATGAGTTGGGCCGCGCGTGGCATGTAGTTCCTTCTCCAGAAATTATTATCCATCTAAGCCCATTTGACTTCCCTCGAAAAACAAATCTAATCCCATTTGAAGCTTCACAACTCGCTGGAAAAAAAATTGAAGCTTCACAATTATTATGTACTACTCCCACAGTCCCGAAATAAATAAGTGACTACTTTGTGCTAACTTTATTGAGTCGTTTAATTTGAAAAGGAGAGACTATTTTCTACCCATTTTTATAGGGGAAATGTTGTAGATCCACAACGGATCTTTTCCTTTCGTACACCGTGTTCCATGCGTGACGCGTGTCCCGGTGGAGCCCACCACACATCTATCCTTATCTCTGCGCATCGTCATGTTGCTTCTCCGAGTCATCTTCCTCAATAAGGCTCGTATTACACCAGCATTCGGTATGTAAAAGATATTCTGCAACATTATTCATGTTCCAACAGTCCTTGCACAATACTATATATGCTATAGAAAGATTAAGACGGCAAACAACTCCAACACAACCATGTTCGCTTGTACGCCACGTGTCCTGCATGCCATGTGTCCATGATTTTTCATGATTCCCCTCAAAAATTTCTGCAACAACATCAATGTTGCAGAAATTTCTTCCGGTAACACAAGCTATGTTAAAAAAAATAAAGACAATTTATTTTGCAACATATCTCCCTTGTGAAAAACAAATCTACAAAAAGATCTTAGTTGCAAAACAAACTGCAGCACACACCGTGTTCCAGAAAGATAACTAGTGGTCGAGAAGTTTTGCAACAAGCATCTTGTTGCGGGACTTGTTCTGCAACATAACTCTTGTTGCAAAAGGGAGGTGGTGCTCGTGGGTGGGGTAGATCAAATGACCATCCCCGCGTCCATCAAATGGCCAACGAGACGGCGATTGTTTTCTCGTTATGCTCCAGCCGATGCGTAGCATGGCCCTATAATCGGTATAGAAATGGGGCCTTAAAGTATTCATAGTTGTATAGAAAATGTTCAAACAAGTTTAAAATATGTTCATGTATTTTCATAAGCAGGAATCAAAGGGTATTTCCCCGGTAGTCTGGCGGTCACAAGTGTGCTCTGTTTTGTTCACATCAGCCAGACAAAGGTAATCCTCTGCATTTTGTAAAACATATGTTTTACATTGTTATATTTTGTATCACACTCTATCATTAGTTTGGATTCTTACGAAGGTAATCTTCCTCATTTTATAACATAGGTATTTTTGCTCCTTATATTTAGTATCACATTTTTCAGTACAACAACTCATTTCTGTTGCGAAGTTTGCTCCATTTTAAGTAACCGTCAAGTTCTTTCGTGCAGCCCAGCTGTTGCCGCGTGTTTTCTTTGCTCTTTGTCCATCTGAGGAATGTGTGTCTCCGGGCTGTTGAGGCGTCGGCGTCCGGACCTGCATCATGGATTGAAATTTCTATGCGGCAACGGATCAGCATGATTCCATTTAAAAGAAACTACAAATTGGCGTAGTTGCAGTGAAGGAATTGTAGTCTATATACACAGAACAAAAGCAGAGTTTGCAGAAGCCATTGTCTGATTAATGACAATGTCGGGCACTCATCTTCTCCTGGTCACTGAAGCAGATTGCAGCTCGGTGGCAAATGGGAGATTGAGAGATGCAACAATTTTGGAGCGATTGCAAAGGGGTTTGGCACTAACAAACAAGGAAGCACAAAGCCTCGTAACATGAACACCCTACTTCATCCTTACTTATATATACTAATACTAATAATAAAGCAGCTACTGCTTGTGTCGTCCGTCATGGCGTTTTTGCAGAAAAAACCTTCTATTTTATGGTAATCAACCCGCAGTCCTTGCTGAGGGGAGAAAAAACGGTTCGATCTTTTTCTCGCCTGGATGCAGATCGAGCGGACGCGCTTTTGATCCGATCAGGACATGACGCAGGTCGACGGCGGCAGGGCTCTCCGAGACGGCAACGATAGGGAAGCGGTGGACATCGGCGCGAGGCGAATGAGGTAGGGATCAAGCTCGGCGGCGTGTAGTGGAGGCCGGTGGCGGCGGTGCTCCATGGCCATGACGGTTCGGTCTCCTAGGAAGAAGAGAGGAGGTGAGATTGAGAGAAGAGAAGGGAGAATAGGGACAGCGCGACTACCTGCTGCTGGTGCGACGACGGCTCCGGATGCACGTTTTTGTCTGGATTCTTATTCTAGCACAAATAAAGCTTCTCCTTCCTCCTCCAATCTAGCCGGCCAAAGAACAGATCCCTAGCGCGGCTCCTCCTCATCCGTCCTTTTCCTCATGTCTAATCCATCATCTTCCTCCTATCTAATTTCTTGTCTTCAGCACGAAATCACATGGGCGTGCGGCAGCAATCGCCCTTGCCACAGTCGAGGAAGAGGAACGAAGCCGTGAATATGGCTGGAACGCGGACAGACTTCGTGGTCTGAGGTGGAGCACGACCTGTCGTAGGTAGGAAGGAGCTGGGGGTGGGGTACCTCGTGGGCTGTATGACCAGGAAAATGAGCGGCCGCTGGCTGATGGATAAGGTCCCGAGAGAAGGAAGATGGAGGCGGAGCAATGGAGATGTGTGAAGATGAGGCATGCACTTGTCACAAGGACTTCTGTCAACATATGTGTGCTTGGAAAGATAGCTTGTGCGGTCGGAAGAAAATCGACAACTCACCAATCAATCTCCTATGTACACAGCCAAAAAACTATGTGAGGTAATTAGGTGCTGGCGAAATTACCCTGTAAGCTCTGTAGTTTAGAAAAATAACTTATTTCTTCCATTAGGTGGGCAATACAATGGAGAAATGGAAGAGAAATGTATGATGGTTAATTCACTCTATCTTTTTCCTAATCACCATATCTCTTATTTTGTTTAGTAATATCATATTTCAACTATGTAATGACATGTTTGTTTAGAAAGTTCTCATGCTAAATTTATCATTTATGTAAATACTACTTCCTCTGTCTCAAAAAGCTTGTGTGCTTAATTCCATGTCGTTTCTCGGCCTACCATAACAAGTGCGGAGAGCAAATGTTGTACCAGATTTTCTCAGCCTAATTCGATGTTTTCTTAACAAGTGCGGCCTACACATATCTCAGTAGATGGTATAGTGTAGAACTGTGGGGTGTTTTTAAGTGCTGTTGTACCACGCCCAAATTTAAATACATGGAGCACACAATTAAAAATTGAGGGAGTAATTAAAATGAAAATATATGGAGCATAAATTTAACGTGCTTCATCAATCAAGCTGGCCATTTTTTCTCTTCAAGGAGCATCTATGAAAACTATAGGAGTGTAAAGAATTTTTATTCAGTTGTAACACATGTGCGTGTTACAAACTGAGACAAGCAAGGAGGGAAATAGGTGTAGACATAAGAGATGTAACAATGTCTCCTGTTGCAACGCTCGGCATTTGTGCTAGTGAGTATTAATGAAGTATACCTTTATCATCCAAACCAAATTGGTCTCATGGCATCACTTTCATCGACACAAGACAACAAAATACTAGCGCCCTGAAACAACCGTAAAGCATGGACAGCAACAAATAATAGCACACAATATATAAGGTAGATTTCATTGCGCTGACAAAACGATCATAAAGTGTACCAAAACTCAAAAGCAATTCAACATTACTGGTGGCACAAGTGCCTCCCTGGACATAGTGAACTTGAATATAACAGCAACACCTCAGTCTACTGGACTAGAGAACACAGCCATAGAACACATGATAATGATAAATCAGGTGTTTGTGGCCCTGGTGAAGATCTGCTGGCTGGAGTGGATAGACACCATCCTAATGAGCCCCCTCTCCATCAGGTCCTTGATAGCCCTGCGAGCCAGAGAGCCATTGATCTGCAGGTAGTAGGTAGACACAGGGTGAGTAATAAGATCACCAGGTTCATTGTGCATGGTTGAAAATGCCAAAAAGAGTACAATTTATTAAATTAAGAGCAGCCACAAATTTGATGCGCAGACAAATGCAAGCAAGGTTTTCGATTCAGGTTGTTCAGGGGTAGCAACTCTTGACCAGTCGAGCCAAGACTAGTCTCGACTAGTCAAGGTGTTTCAGTCAACATGCAGTTACGACTCATCGACTAGTCATCCGACTGGAGAACAGGGCATGCAATGGTAAATAGCCAGCACGAGTAGCAGTGCTCATGTCCATCAGTGGTTCTAATGTACAGTTCGAGGGATGCCAGGCACAAATTGTGGACAGCAAGATGCAGGGACAAGTTAATTAAGCGCTCAGCGGAATCAATGGTGATCTTGTTAAAAACATCATTGGCACTGTGCATGTCCAAATCAGATTATGCAATATCTAAGACACTAACACATAAATTTTTCAACAGTTGGGCACATCAAATTAACTACATCCTAGTTATAACTTGGCACACCAAGCAAAATCTGAGGCTGCCACCCTTATGCACCGAACAGAACATCACACTGCAAAAAAACCATCAACACAGATGCAGCAGCAGGAGACACAATCAATTCATAACACAATCATATATGCACATGCTATATCTTAGAGCCCAGGTACGTGTTCATGCTCATGGTCAGACTACCACAGTAAAACACTTTACACATACAGTATATCCTACCATCCCGATATCTCAATTCTCACGGTAAGGAAGCAAGCAAGAAGCACAGATCCGGAGGAGGGAGGAGGATGGACGGCGGTGGCGTTACCCTGAGTCGCTCGGAGAGGACGGATGGCGTGATCTGCTTGTACTTGGGCACCTCGGTGAGCAGCTTGTCGTAAGTGGCCTGGTCGAAGAGCACCGCGTTGTTCACCTTCTCCTTTTGTTTTCCCTTGCTCCACTTCTTCTTCTTCTGCTTCCCTCCGCCCGACTTTGCCGGCTTCGACGAAGCCGCAGGGGCCTTCTCCTTCTTCGGCGCCTGCGGGGACACGAGAGAGCGATGGGAGAGGGGGCGTCAGCGCGAGCCCGGTGTAGTGACGAGGGGAGACGGATGCGGGGGGTGGGATGGAGCACGTACCATGGCTGACGGCGGTGGCGCGGCGGCGAGGAAGACGAGGTGGAGGAGGCGGCGGCGGGGAGGAGGAGAAGAGATGGGTTGCGGGGTGGAGGAGGGGGTATATGAGTCGGACGGAGGCTAGGGTTTCTCTGCGGGCCGGGGTGGGCTGTTGGGCCGCGCGCAGTGGGCTCGTTCTAGGGGGTTATTTGTGACAATCTTTGACCAACATCTTCTTGTAGGGAAAAAAACTACTGCCCGGCATTATTTATAAACTAATGAAGCCCTTACAAATAACCATACATCACAGCAAACACACGTAACAAATAGAAAAGAGAGCCTGTGGCAGTTAGGTCCGTCCCTAGGGTGACGGTTGGTTTCCTGGCTCGCGAGTCCTAAGGCGATCTAAGGTTCCCTCGCCGCCGCCGTCCCGCCGCTGCGCTGTCGATCTTGTTCCTGCCTTGGGAATCTGCGTAGGGGGTGTGATTGTCCTCCCTCGTCCCTCTCCTCGAACCCATCCACCTCTCAGCCTTTCATGGGTCTAGGGGTCCCTGGCAATTCACTGGTTTAGCCAGTAACCAAACAAGGCCTTACGGACCTCGACATTCCAGATTCCTACATAAGAGTGCTTAGATCTCCCACTGAAATACAGGGCAAGGGTGTAGCGTATGGGGGTTATTCCCCCCACCCCAGGCGAACAAACTGTATTTTCCAACAATTTGTTATATCAATAAGCAATAAGCATGATGTGGTACTTGTGGAGTTTATCCGTCCAAGTCCATTTATAACCCTAAAGAAAGGACAACGACACCCATTTGCGGGAGCGAGCACACTTCCAAAATAGTAAGGAGTAGGTCTGCGCGGCTAGGACACCCGAAAAAAAGAAGGCTACCACACGCCCCACGTCTGTGATCCCTGCACCCCGCGATCACCTGGTTTTAATTTTTGGGATTTTCCTTCTTTTCTTATTTTTCCAATTTTAAATACGTGAAAGTTTTTTGAAATCCAAAATAATATTTGTTTGAATTTTATTTTTAAGTTTTGGAATATTTTTGTATTTTGTGAACATTTCAGGACAATGTTTGGGATTTCCCTTCTTTTCTTATTTTTAAGTTTTGTGAATATTTCTAAGTTTGGGATGCAGGACACCCATGAAGTTTTTAATGAGCATTTTTAAAATTTATTTTTTGAATTAATGAACATTTTCGAACATGGAAACACTTTTATAAATTCGTGAACATTTTTAACATGGGAACATTCTAGATTTTTTTTTTAAATACAATAAATTTTTTAAATGTATGAACGGTTTAAATTTCGGAAGTCTTTGAAATTCATGGACATTTGAACAAACTTAGAAAGCATTTGAGTAAGAAACCAATCGAAACAAAAACAAACGGCGTTTTAAGTTTTAACCCAGAACGAAGCATCATACTGTAGTACTAAACCAACCCGTCCCTGATTAATCCTGAATTAATCCAGGTGGGAAATGAAACAACATGAATCAATAGAGTTGGCACAAAATGCTATCATGTGGAGATGCCCGGAATGGCTGCATACGACATGAGCGAACGCAATCCCATCATCAAAGATGAATTATTCCCTCCGACTCCGAGGCTAAAACCACTGTACTGTTGAGAAAACAAGACAATTTTCCGAGTATATTAATCTACAAAATAATAACTAGCATGGCATTGACTAGACTAATGACATACTGATCTTGAGCTAACCTAGCACATACTACGCATATAGTGGATACATCTATGCAAACAAGTAGTACTGCTAGGATAAATACGAACATGAGGATAAACGAGTCATACCCTCCAATCGGCCAGTTGGCCGTAGCAGCAGCAGCGGCGGCGGCGGCAGTATCCTCTGCCGTCTTCTTCTCGCTTCCTCGCGGAGACGATCAGCTTCGCTTGGTGAAGACATGGCGATGACGAGGGCGACACGGATGTAGACGAAGCAGACGGACGGAGGCGAGCAGTCGCGTGATCGCTCCCCAAAAACCTAATCGCCCCTCTCCCGTACAGGAACCGGAGAGGCGAGGTTTCGGAGGCCTGCTCTCCCGTCGACCGTGTACGCGGTAAACGGGACGGAGTCGCCGGCGGCAGCAGCAGTCAAGGAACGAAGGTGTGAGGCAGATGTGATCTGATTCTCGTGACGGCTAGGGTAGGCGACCGCGTGCTTATAAAGGCGGCTGGGTGGAGAGACGTGGGCCGAACCCACATCCGAGTCGGTAACGGCCACGATCCAACGTCTCGGATCGTGCCTTGTCCGTTACGTACTCTCCGTTCCTGACCGGCAAAAATAAGCGCGTAGGTATGAGCTCGGCTCGGCTCATTCCCGCGGCGCGGCGCGACGCGGCGGGACGAGGCGGGCGGCGGAGGAGGAGTGCGCGAGGGCACCTTCTCTTCTCACTCTCCAATAGCATGTGGAAGAGAGACCCTTATAAAGGGGTCCAAACTCTCCTCCACTAGCGGGGTGGGACTAAACTCCCACCACCTTGTCATGCCACCACCTACATGGGCCCTTGTAGATTTTTCTGAAATTCTCTAATGGGCCTAAGGCCCACCTCCAAATTTCAACAATCCCCCAGCAGATCTCAAGGGCACATCGTGTTCCCTCGTTCCAATCACTGTTTTAATATACCAGCATTTCAGTGAAGACCTATTAAGGTTGAGCTTCACCTAGAACAAGTAGCTACACTCCTTTACAACTGAACAATGGACTATGCCTTGAATTGTCAGCTTGGCGTAAAAGAGCTTCACCACAAGTCTTACTAGTACTAGACTGCCGAAGGTGACCCCTCGGGTGGAGCATATTAGTCACACTCCTGGCCTATTCATGAGTTTACTAGAGATCACCCAAACCTCATAGACTGTGACCAGCAGTCAAGCTCATATAGGTGTGTTTCTCCAAAGATCGCTCTGTAGGACAGCATCTTGCTTACATATAAGCTTTAGAACACATTAAGACAGTAGTCATCCTACCATACAGTATCCGAGAGTATTGCATGTCCAACGGAGTGGGTTAGTAAAGTTACTCTCCTCAGTTCACCACTGGCTTGTTTTCCCAGGTCCTACTTCATGGGATCTCCGATACTATAGGTTGGATTACTACCATGGCAACTCATGTGGATCTCATACCCATCTCCCTCGATGCACTATCTATCACAACACGTGATAGCCCTTTAGTAAAGGGATCTGCCAGATTCTTAGCCGTTTGGATATAATCCAACGCTATCACTCCGGAGTTTCTCAAACGTCTGACAGACTTCAATCTCATTCTTATATGTTTGTTGGACTTCATATTGTCCTTTGAACTCTTCACTTTAACAATAACCGTCTGATTATCGCAGTTCATAAGGATAGCCGGAACCGGCTTCTCAACCACAGGTAAGTCCATCAAAAGATCTCGAAGAAATTCTGCTTCGACACCAGATGTGTCTAATGCTGTTAATTCTGCTTCCATTGTCGATCTTGTTAAGATCGTTTGCTTGCAAGACTTCCAGGAAACAGCACCACCCCCAAGAGTAAACATATACCCAGTAGTGGCCTTCATCTCATCAGCATCAGAGATCCAATTCGCATCACTATACCCTTCAAGTACCGATGGGAATCCCGTATAGTGAAGCCCGTGGTTGACAGTACCTTTCAAGTAGCGCATAACTCTTTCAACAACACGCCAATGAACATCGCCCGGGTTTGCAACAAACCGACTAAGTTTGCTCACAGCAAACGCGATGTCAGGCCTCGTTGCGCTAGCTAGGTACATAAGTGAACCGATAATTTGAGAGAATCTCAATTGATCTATGGCTGTGCCTTTAAACTTTCGAATAAGCACACTAGGATCATATGGTGTTTGACAATTTTTGCAGTCTGAATATCCAAAGCGACTCAAAATCTTATCAACATAGTGGGATTGCAGAAGTGTAATCCCACCCTCATCATCTCTCAACAGCTTGATGTTCAAAATAACATCAGCCACCCCAAGGTCCTTCATCTCAAAGTTTTGAGACAGAAAAGACTTAACCTCCTCAATTACTTTGAGGTTGGTTCCAAATATCAGTATGTCATCAACATACAAGCACAATATAACTCCTTCGCCCCCACCATGGCGACAGTATACACATTTCTCAGCTTCATTAACAACAAAGCCAACAGATGTCAGAGTTGTATTAAACTTCTCATGCCATTGCTTAGGTGCTTGTCTCAGACCATATAAAGATTTCAGCAACTTACACACCTTTCCTTCCTGACCTTCTATCACAAAGCCATCTGGCTGTTGCATATAGATTTCCTCATTGAGCTCTCCATTCAGGAAAGTCGTCTTAACGTCCATTTGATGAACGAGAAGACCATGAGAGGCCGCCAATGAGAGTAGTACTCTAATGGTGGTCAGTCTAGCCACAGGTGAATAAGTATCGAAGAAATCTTCCTCTTCTTTCTGGGCATAGCCCTTGGCCACAAGCCTAGCCTTGTACTTTTCAATCGTACCATCGGGCCTAAGCTTCTTTTTGAACACCCACTTGCATCCCAATGGTTTGCAACCATAGGGACGATCAGTGATTTCCCATGTCCCGTTAGCCATGATGGAATCCATCTCGCTACGGACCGCAGCTTTCCAGTAATCAGCATCTGGAGAAGCATACGCTTCTGAAATAGAAGTGGGATTATCATCCACGAGGTATACGAAGAAATCATCACCAAAGGTCTTTGCAGTCCTTTGTCTCTTGCCCCTACCACGGGCTTCCTCGTCATCCTCCTCAGGATTTTCATCATGTGTTTGTTCATAATATTCCATAGGAATGGCAGGCTCAGGATTTATCTCAGATTCCTGTCTAGAAGTGCTTTGCATATCTCTCATGGGAAATATATCCTCAAAGAATGTAGCATCCCTCGACTCCATTATTGTACCGACCTTCACGTCAGGTACCTCAGATTTCACTACTAGAAATCTATAGCCTACGCTATTCTTAGCGTATCCCAAATTAACGCAATCCACAGTCTTGTTGGGGAACGTCGCATGGGAAACAAAAATTTTCCTACGCGCACGAAGACCTATCATGGTGATGTCCATCTACGAGAGGGGATGAGTGATCTACGTACCCTCGTAGATCGTACAGCAGAAGCGTTAGAGAACGCGGTTGATGTAGTGGAACGTCCTCACGTCCCTCGATCCGCCCCGCGAACAATCCCGCGATCAGTCCCACGATCTAGTACCGAACGGACGGCACCTCCGCGTTCAGCACACGTACAGCTCGACGATGATCTCGGCCTTCTTGATCCAGCAAGGAAGACGGAGAGGTAGAAGAGTTCTCCGGCAGCGTGACGGCGCTCCGGAGGTTGGTGATGATCTTGTTTCAGCAGGGCTCCGCCTGAGCTCCGCAGAAACGCGATCTAGAGGAAAAACTATGGAGGTATGTGGTCGGGCAGCCGTGAGAAAGTCGTCTCAAATCAGCCCTAAAACCTCCGTATATATAGGTGGGAGGGAGAGGGAAGAGGCAGCCTCAAACCCTCAAGGGTTGGCCGAAATTGGAGGTGGAGGAGTCCTACTCCAATCCTACTTGGAGTAGGATTCCACCTTCCCACTTGGAAACTCTTTCCACCTTGTGTTTTTTCCTTCTCAAACCTTATGGGCCTTAGTGGGAACTTATTCCAGCCCACTAGGGGCTGGTTTATCTCTTCCCACAGCCCATGAGACCCCTTGGGGCGTGACACCCCTCCCGATGGTCCCCGGCACCCCTCCCGGCACTCCCGGTACACTACCGATGAGCCCGAAACTTTTCCGGTAATGCACGAAAACCTTCCGGTAACCAAATGAGGTCATCCTATATATCAATCTTCGTTTCCGGACCATTCCGGAAACCCTCGTGACGTCCGTGATCTCATCCGGGACTCCGAACAACATTCGGTAACCAACCATATAACTCAAATACGCATAAAACAACGTCGAACCTTAAGTGTGCAGACCCTGCGGGTTCGAGAACTATGTAGACATGACCCGAGAGACTCCTCGGTCAATATCCAACAGCGGGACCTGGACGCCCATATTGGATCCTACATATTCTACGAAGATCTTATCGTTTGAACCTCAGTGCCAAGGATTCGTATAATCCCGTATGTCATTCCCTTTGTCCTTCGGTATGTTACTTGCCCGAGATTCGATCGTCAGTATCCGCATACCTATTTCAATCTCGTTTACCGGCAAGTCTCTTTACTCGTTCCGTATACAAGATCCCGCAACTTACATTAAGTTACATTGCTTGCAAGGCTTGTGTGTGATGTTGTATTACCGAGTGGGCCCCGAGATACCTCTCCGTCACACGGAGTGACAAATCCCAGTCTTGATCCATACTAACTCAACTAACACCTTCGGAGATACCTGTAGAGCATCTTTATAGTCACCCAGTTACGTTGCGACGTTTGATACACACAAAGTATTCCTCCGGTGTCAGTGAGTTATATGATCTCATGGTCATAGGAATAAATACTTGACACGCAGAAAACAGTAGCAACAAAATGACACGATCAACATGCTACGTCTATTAGTTTGGGTCTAGTCCATCACATGATTCTCCTAATGATGTGATCCCGTTATCAAGTGACAACACTTGCCTATGGCCAGGAAACCTTGACCATCTTTGATCAACGAGCTAGTCAACTAGAGGCTTACTAGGGACAGTGTTTTGTCTATGTATCCACACAAGTATTGTGTTTCCAATCAATACAATTATAGCATGGATAATAAACGATTATCATGAACTAAGAAATATAATAATAACTAATTTATTATTGCCTCTAGGGCATATTTCCAACAGTCTCCCACTTGCACTAGAGTCAATAATCTAGTTCACATCACCATGTGATTCCAACGAATCCAACACCCATATAGTTATGGGGTCTGATCACGTCTTGCTCGTGAGAGAGGTTTTAGTCAACGGTTCTGAAACTTTCAGATCCGTGTGTTCTTTACAAATCTTTATGTCATCTTATAGATGCTGCTACTACGTGCTATTCGGAAATGCTCCAAATATCTACTCTACTATATGAATCCGTTTCACTACTCATAGTTATTCGGATTAGTGTCAAAGCTTGCATCGACGTAACCCTTTACGACAAACTCTTTAACCACCTCCATGATTGAGAAAAAATTCCTTAGTCCATTAGTTACTAAGGATAAATTTCGACCGTTGCTAGTGATTCAATCATGGATCACTCTCTGTACCTCTCAACATACTTTGAGTCAAGGCACACTTCAGGTGCGGTACACAGCATGGCATACTTTAGATTCTACGGCTAAGGCATAGAAGACGACCTTCGTCTATTCTCTTTTATTCTGCCGTGGTCGGGTTTTGAGTCTTACTCAAATTCACACCTCACAACGCAACCAAGAACTCTTTCTTTGCTGGTCTATTTTGAACTCTTTCAAAAACTTGTCAAGGCATGTATCTTGTTGAAACTTCCATTAAGCGCTTTCGATCTATCTCCATAGATCTTTGATGCTCAACGTTCAAGTAGCTCAATCCAGGTATTCCTTTGAAAAACTCCTTTCAAACAACCTTGTATGCTTTACAGAAATTCTACATTACTTCTGATCCACAATATGTCAACCACATACACCTATCAGAAATTCTATAGTGCTCCCACTCACTTCTTTGGAAATACAAGTTTCTCATAAACCTTGTACAAACCCAAAATCTTTGATCATCTCATCAAAGTGCTTATTCCAACTCCGAGATGCTCGCACCAGTCCATTGAAGGATTGCTGGAGTTTGCATACTTGTTAGTATCCTTAGGATCGACAAAACCTCCTGGTTGTATCATATACAATGTTTGCTCAAGGAAACCGTCGAGGAAACAATGTTTTGACATCCTACGTGCAATATTTCATAAATAATGCAGCAACTACTAACATAATTCTAACATACTTTTAGCATCGCTACGAGTGAGAAAGTCTCATTATAGTCAACTGTTTGATCTTGTCGGAAACATCTTTGCGACAAGTCGAGCTTTTCTTAATAGTGACTAATCACCATCATCGTCTGTCTTCCTTTTAAAGATCCATCTCTACTCAATAGTCTTATGACCGTCAAGTAGTTCTTCCAAAGTCTACACTCTGTTTTCATACATGGATCCTCTCTCGGATTTCATGGCTTCTAGCCATTTGTTGGAATCTGGGCCCACCATCGCTTTCTCCATAACTCGTAGGTTCACTGTTGCTCAACAACATGACCTCCAAGACAGGGTTACCGTACTACTCTGCAGCAGTACGCGACCTTGTCGACCTATGAGGTTTGTAGTAACTTGATTCGAAGCTCAATGATCACCATCATCAGCTTCCACTTCAATTGGTGTAGGCGCCACATGAACAACTTCCTACGCCCTGCTACACACTGGTTGAAGTGATGGTTCAATAACCTCATCAAGTTCTACTACCCTCCCACTCAATTCTTTCGAGAGAAACCTTTCCTCGAGAAAGGATCCGTTTCTAGAAAACAAACACTTTGCTTTCGGATCTGAGATAGGAGATGTACCCAACTGTTTTGGATATCCTATGAAGATGCATTTATCCGCTTTGGGTTCGAGCTTATCAGACAGAAACTTTTTCACATAAGTGTCGAAGCCCCAAACTTTCAAGAAACGACAGTTTAGATTTCTCTAAACCTCAGTCTATACTGTGTCATCTCAACGGAAATACGCGGTGCCCTATTTAAAGTGAATGCGGTTGTCTCTAATGCATAACCCATAAACGATAGTGGTAATTCGATAAGAGACATCACAGCATGCACCATACTAAATAGTGCGTGGCTATGACGTTCAGACACATCATTACACTATGATGTTCCAGGTGGCATGAACTGTGAAACAATTTCCACATTGTCTTAACTGTGTACCAAAAACTCGTAACTCAGATATTCATTTCTATGATCATATCGTAGACAGTTTATCCTCTTGTTACGACGAACTTCACTCTGAAACAGAATTGAACTCGTTAAGTAAATACTCTAGTATCTACTCAAATCGTCAGTGAAGTAAGAACATAATGATATCCACTGCGTGCCTCAGCACCCATTGGACTGCATACATCAAAATGTATCACTTCCAACAAGTTACTATCTTATTTCATCTCAATGAAAAACAAGGCCTTGCTCATGTGGTATGATTTGCATGTCACTAGTGATTCGAAATCAGGTGAGCACAAAGATCCATCAGCATGGAGCCTCTTCATGCAATTTATACTAACATGACTCAAGCGGCAGTGCCACAAATAAGTGGTACCATCATTATTAACTTGTATCTTTTGGCACCAATGTGTAACACTACAATCGAGATTCAATAAACCATTGAAGGTGATTATTCAAACAAAATAGAGTAACCATTATTCTCTTTGAATGAATAATCGTATTGCAATAAACACGATCCAAGCATGTTCACGCTTAACGCAAACACCAAATAACAATTATTTAGGTTCAACACCAATCCCGATGGTAGAGGGAGCGTGCGACGTTTGATTATATCAACCTTGGAAACACTTCCAACACGTATCGTCACCTCGCCTTTAGCTAGTCTCCGTTTATGCCGTAGCTTTCATTTCGCGTTACTAATCACTTAGCAACCGAACCGGTATCCAATACCCTCGTGCTACTAGGAGTACTAGTAAAGTACACATCAACATTATGTATATCACATATATACTTCTCTCGACTTTTGCCAGCCTTCTCATCCACCAAGTGTTTAGAGTTGCTCCGCCTCAGTGACTGTTCCCCTTTGTACAGAAGCACTTAGTTTCGGGTTTGGGTTTAATCTTGGGTCTCTTCATTAGTGCAGCAACTGTTTTGCCGTTTCACGAAGTATCCCTTCTAGCCCTTGCTTTTCTTGAAACTTAGTGGTTTTACTAACCATCAACTATTGATGCTCCTTCTTGATTTCTACTTTCGCAGTGTCAAACATCGCGAATCACTCAAAAGATCATAGTATCTATCCTTGATATGTTATAGTTTATCACGAAGCTCTCATAGCTTGGTGGCAGTGACTTTGGAGAACCATCACTATCTCATCTGGAAGATTAACTCCCACTTGATTCAAGCGATTGTCGTACTCAGACAATCTGAGCACACGCTCAACGATTGAGCTTTTCTCCTTTACTTTGTGGACAAAGAATCTTGTTTGGAGGTCTCGTTCCTCTTAACAAGGGCACAAGCATGAAATCACAATTTCATCTCTTCGGGACATCACTTATGTTCCGTGACGTTTTACAACGTTTTCGGCGCCTTGCTTCTAAGCCATCAAGTATCTTGCACTGAACTATCGTGTAGTCATCAGTAACGTGTATGTCGGATGTTCATAGCATCCACAGACGACGCTCGAGGTGCAGCACATCGAGTGGTGCATTAAGGACATAAGCCTTCTGCGTAGCAACGAGGACAATCCTCGGTTTTACAGACTCAGTCTGCAAAGGTTGCTACTATCAATTTTCAACTAAATTTTCTCTAGGAACATATAAAAACAGTAGAGCTATAGCGCAAGCTACATCGTAATTCACAAAGACCATTAGACTATGTTCATGACAATTAGTTCAATTAATCATATTACTTAAGAACTCCCACTCAAAAAGTACATCTCTCTAGTCATTTGAGTGGTACATGATCCAAATCCGCTATCTCAAGTCCGATCATCACGTGAGTCGAGAATAGTTTCAGTGGTAAGCATCCCTATGCTAATCATATCAACTATATGATTCATGCTCGACCTTTCGGTCTCATGTGTTCCGAGGCCATGTCTGCACATGCTAGGCTCGTCAAGCTTAACCCGAGTGTTCCGCGTGTGCAACTGTTTTGCACCCGTTGTATGTGAACGTTGAGTCTATCACACCCGATCATCACGTGGTGTCTCGAAACGAAGAACTGTCGCAACGGTGCACAGTCGGGGAGAACACAATTTCGTCTTGAAATTTTAGTGAGAGATCACCTCATAATGCTACCGTCGTTCTAAGCAAAATAAGGTGCATAAAAGGATTAACATCACATGCAATTCACAAGTGACATGATATGGCCATCATCACGTGCTTCTTGGTCTCCATCACCAAAGCACCGGCACGACCTTCTTGTCACCGGCGCCACACCATGATCATCCATCAACGTGTTGCCATCGGGGTTGTCGTGCTACTTATGCTATTACTACTAAAGCTACATCCTAGCAAAATAGTAAACGCATCTGCAAGCACATATGTTAGTATAAAGACAACCCTATGGCTCCTGCCGGTTGCCGTACCATCGACGTGCAAATCGATATTTCTATTACAACATGATCATCTCATACATCCAATATATCACATCACATCATTGGCCATATCACATCACAATCATACCCTGCAAAAACAAGTTAGACGTCCTCTAATTTTGTTGTTGCATGTTTTACGTGGTGACCAAGGGTATCTAGTAGGATCGCATCTTACTTACGGAAACACCACAACGGAGATATATGAATTGCTATTTAACCTCATCCAAGGACCTCCTCGGTCAAATCCGATTCAACTAAAGTTGGAGAAACCGTCACTTGCCAGTCATCTTTGAGCAAAGGGGGTTACTCGTAACGATGAAACCAGTCTCTCGTAAGCGTACGAGTAATGTCGGTCCAAGCCGCTTCAATCCAACAATACCGCGGAATCAAGAAAAGACTAAGGAGGGCAGCAAAACGCACATCACCGTCCACAAAACCTTTTGTGTTCTACTCGAGAAGACATCTACGCATGAACCTAGCTCATGATGCCACTGTTGGGGAACGTCGCATGGGAAACAAAAATTTTCCTACGCGCACGAAGACCTATCATGGTGATGTCCATCTACGAGAGGGGATGAGTGATCTACGTACCCTCGTAGATCGTATAGCAGAAGCGTTAGAGAACGCGGTTGATGTAGTGGAACGTCCTCACGTCCCTCGATCCGCCCCGCGAACAATCCCGCGATCAGTCCCACGATCTAGTACCGAACGGACGGCACCTCCGCGTTCAGCACACGTACAACTCGACGATGATCTCGGCCTTCTTGATCCAGCAAGGGAGACGGACAGGTAGAAGAGTTCTCCGGCAGCGTGACGGCGCTCCGGAGGTTGGTGATGATCTTGTTTCAGCAGGGCTCCGCCCGAGCTCCGCAGAAACGCGATCTAGAGGAAAAACTATGGAGGTATGTGGTCGGGCAGCCGTGAGAAAGTCGTCTCAAATCAGCCCTAAAACCTCCGTATATATAGGTGGGAGGGGGAGGGAAGAGGCAGCCTCAAACCCTCAAGGGTTGGCCGAAATTGGAGGTGGAGGAGTCCTACTCCAATCCTACTTGGAGTAGGATTCCACCTTCCCACTTGGAAACTCTTTCCACCTTGTGTTTTTTCCTTCTCAAACCTTATGGGCCTTAGTGGGAACTTATTCCAGCCCACTAGGGGCTGGTTTATCTCTTCCCACAGCCCATGAGACCCCTTGGGGCGTGACACCCCTCCCGATGGTCCCCGGCACCCCTCCCGGCACTCCCGGTACACTACCGATGAGCCCGAAACTTTTCCGGTAATGCACGAAAACCTTCCGGTAACCAAATGAGGTCATCCTATATATCAATCTTCGTTTCCGGACCATTCCGGAAACCCTCATGACGTCCGTGATCTCATCCGGGACTCCGAACAACATTCGGTAACCAACCATATAACTCAAATACGCATAAAACAACGTCGAACCTTAAGTGTGCAGACCCTGCGGGTTCGAGAACTATGTAGACATGACCCGAGAGACTCCTCGGTCAATATCCAACAGCGGGACCTGGACGCCCATATTGGATCCTACATATTCTACGAAGATCTTATCGTTTGAACCTCAGTGCCAAGGATTCGTATAATCCCGTATGTCATTCCCTTTGTCCTTCGGTATGTTACTTGCCCGAGATTCGATCGTCAGTATCCGCATACCTATTTCAATCTCGTTTACCGGCAAGTCTCTTTACTCGTTCCGTATACAAGATCCCGCAACTTACACTAAGTTACATTGCTTGCAAGGCTTGTGTGTGATGTTGTATTACCGAGTGGGCCCCGAGATACCTCTCCGTCACACGGAGTGACAAATCCCAGTCTTGATCCATACTAACTCAACTAACACCTTCGGAGATACCTGTAGAGCATCTTTATAGTCACCCAGTTACGTTGCGACGTTTGATACACACAAAGTATTCCTCCGGTGTCAGTGAGTTATATGATCTCATGGTCATAGGAATAAATACTTGACACGCAGAAAACAGTAGCAACAAAATGACACGATCAACATGCTACGTCTATTAGTTTGGGTCTAGTCCATCACATGATTCTCCTAATGATGTGATCCCGTTATCAAGTGACAACACTTGCCTATGGCCAGGAAACCTTGACCATCTTTGATCAACGAGCTAGTCAACTAGAGGCTTACTAGGGACAGTGTTTTGTCTATGTATCCACACAAGTATTGTGTTTCCAATCAATACAATTATAGCATGGATAATAAACGATTATCATGAACTAAGAAATATAATAATAACTAATTTATTATTGCCTCTAGGGCATATTTCCAACAAGTCTTTGGTCCAAGCTTACGCTTCTTGGGGATCGGTACATTGACTTTCGCTAAGCAGCCCCAAGTACGTAAGTACGAGAGTGTCGTCCTTCTCTTCGACCACTCCTCGTAGGGAGTGACCTCATTATCTTTTGTAGGAACTTTATTCAGGACATGACACGCGGTCAATATAGCCTCCCCCCACCATGCCTTGGATAAACCCGATGTATCTAACATGGCGTTAACCAAATCAGTTAGAGTACGGTTTTTCCGCTCGGCAACCCCGTTTGACTGGGGTGAATAGGGAGGCGTCCTCTCATGAATAATGCCGTGTTCCGCACAAAATGAATCAAATTCGTTTGAGAAGTACTCTCCACCACGATCAGACCGGACTCGTTTAATTTTCTTTTCAAGTTGATTCTCAACTTCTGCCTTATAGATTTTAAAGTAGTGTACAGCCTCATCTTTAGTATTTAACAGATACACATAGCAAAATCTAGTGGAATCATCTATCAATGTCATGAAGTATTTCTTTCCACCTTTAGTCAACACACCATTCATCTCACAAAGATCAGAATGTATGAGTTCTAATGGTGCCAAGTGTCTCTCCTCTGCAGCCTTGTGAGGCTTGCGAGGTTGCTTTGCTTGCACACAGGAGTGGCACTTAGAACCTTTGGCTAAAGTGAAAGTTGGGATTAAATTCAGTTTTGCTAGCCGCGACATAACACCGAAACTTATGTGACAAAGACGTGAATGCCAAACTTCAGATTCATTAACACTCGAATGAATATTGTTCACGACTTTATTACAAAAATCTGCTAGAGAAAGGCGGAACAGACCTCCGCATTCATAACCTTTTCCAACGAAAAGTCCATATTTCGTAACTACTACTTTATTAGACTCGAACACCAACTTAAACCCTTCTCTACACAGAAGGGAGCCACTAACGAGATTCTTCTTGATGGCGGGGACATGCTGCACGTTCTTCAGCTGCATGATCCTTCCCGAAGTAAACTTCAGATCGACCGTGCCAACACCAAGAACAGAAGCACTCGTGCCATTCCCCATCAATACGGACCCGCGACCGGTGGCCTGATAAGAAGAGAACAATGACAAGTCAGCACACACATGAATATTTGCACCCGTGTCCACCCACCAATCGGTGGACTGACAAACTGTAAATACAGTAAGTAAATTACCGTACCCAGATGCACCACTTTCATTGTTGCCCACAATCATGTTTGCAGACTTGGAGTCCTGCGCCGGCTTCTTGTACTTGTTTGGGCATTTGTTCGCCCAATGTTCCTCTGAACCACAAGTATAGCAGCCATCTCCCTTCTTATTCTTCTTGAAAGGCTTCTTCCCCTTCTTCTTGAAGTCGGTATTCTGTTGGACAGAGTTCTTTCCCTTGGGCTTGTGAGAATTGAAGTTCCTCTGATGTACCATATTGGCAGCAGAAGAGCTTTCCACCGCTTTTCCATTGGAGTCCTTTGCTCTCGAGTTCTGCTCAACACTCAGATGGCCGATGATGTCCTCTACTGAGAACTCACGCCTCTGATGTTTCAGAGTAGTAGCAAAGTTCCTCCAGGAATTAGGGAGCTTAGCAATTATACAGCCCGCGACAAACTTGCCCGGCAAATTGCACTTAAGAACCTCAAGTTCCTTAGCTATGCATATTATCTCATGAGCTTGTTCCAATACAGAACGATTGTCAACCATCTTGTAATCGTGGAACTGCTCCATAACATACATCTCACTCCCAGCATCGGTGGCCCCGAATTTAGATTCGAGCGCCTCCCACAAGTCCTTGGCAACATGCATATGTAAATATGCATCAACCAGCTTATCTCCGATCACGCTAATGACTGCTCCAAGGAATAGGACGGTGGCCTCCTTAAACATCTCCAACGTCTCGGATCGTGCCTTGTCCGTTACGTACTCTCCGTTCCTGACCGGCAAAAATAAGCGCGTAGGTATGAGCTCGGCTCGGCTCATTCCCGCAACCCGCGGCGCGGCGCGGCGCGACGAGGCGGGCGGCGGAGGAGGAGTGCGCGAGGGCACCTTCTCTTCTCACTCTCCAATAGCATGTGGAAGAGAGACCCTTATAAAGGGGTCCAAACTCTCCCTCACTAGCGGGGTGGGACTAAACTCCCACCACCTTGTCATGCCACCACCTACATGGGCCCTTGTAGATGTTGGGGAACGTCGCATGGGAAACAAAAATTTTCCTACGCGCACGAAGACCTATCATGGTGATGTCCATCTACGAGAGGGGATGAGTGATCTACGTACCCTTGTAGATCGTACAGCAGAAGCGATGTGAGATCGCGGTTGATGTAGTGGAACGTCCTCACGTCCCTCGATCCGCCCCGCGAACAATCCCGCGATCAGTCCCACGATCTAGTACCGAACGGACGGCACCTCCGCGTTCAGCACACGTACAGCTCGACGATGATCTCGGCCTTCTTGATCCAGCAAGAGAGACGGAGAGGTAGAAGAGTTCTCCGGCAGTGTGACGGCGCTCCGGAGGTTGGTGATGATCTTGTCTCAGCAGGGCTCCGCCCGAGCTCCGCAGAAACACGATCTAGAGGAAAAACTATGGAGGTATGTGGTCGGGCAGCCGTGAGAAAGTCGTCTCAAATCTGCCCTAAAAGCCCCATATATATAGGAGGAGGGAGGGGGACCTTGCCTTGGAGTCCAAGGGACTCCAAGGGGGTCGGCCGAGCCAGGGGGGAGGACTCTCCCCCCCCAAACCGAGTCCTACTTGGTTTGGTGGGAGGGAGTCCTTCCCCCTTCGCACTTCCTCTTTTTTTTTCTTTCTTCCTTTGATTTTTATTCCTTGGCGCATAGGATTTAGTGGGCTGTCCCACCAGCCCACTAAGGGCTGGTGTGACCCCCACAAATACCTATGGGCTTCCCCGGAGTGGGTTGCCCCCCTCCGGTGAACCCCCGGAACCCATTCGTCATTCCCGGTACATTCCCGGTAACTCCGAAAACCTTCCGGTAATCAAATGAGGTCATCCTATATATCAATCTTCGTTTCCGGACCATTCCGGAAACCCTCGTGACGTCCGTGATCTCATCCGGGACTCCGAACAACATTCGGTAACCAACCATATAACTCAAATACGCATAAAACAACGTCGAACCTTAAGTGTGCAGACCCTGCGGGTTCGAGAACTATGTAGACATGACCCGAGAGACTCCTCGGTCAATATCCAACAGCGGGACCTGGATGCCCATATTGGATCCTACATATTCTACGAAGATCTTATCGTTTGAACCTCAGTGCCAAGGATTCGTATAATCCCGTATGTCATTCCCTTTGTCCTTCGGTATGTTACTTGCCCGAGATTCGATCGTCAGCATCCGCATACCTATTTCAATCTCGTTTACCGGCAAGTCTCTTTACTCGTTCCGTAATACAAGATCCCGCAACTTACACTAAGTTACATTGCTTGCAAGGCTTGTGTGTGATGTTGTATTACCGAGTGGGCCCCGAGATACCTCTCCGTCACACGGAGTGACAAATCCCAGTCTTGATCCATACTAACTCAACTAACACCTTCGGAGATACCTGTAGAGCATCTTTATAGTCACCCAGTTACGTTGCGACGTTTGATACACACAAAGCATTCCTCCGGTGTCAGTGAGTTATATGATCTCATGGTCATAGGAATAAATACTTGACACGCAGAAAACAGTAGCAACAAAATGACACGATCAACATGCTACGTCTATTAGTTTGGGTCTAGTCCATCACGTGATTCTCCTAATGACGTGATCCAGTTATCAAGCAACAACACCTTGTTCATAATCAGAAGACACTGATTATCATCGATCAACTGGCTAGCCAACTAGAGGCATGCTAGGGACGGTGTTTTGTCTATGTATCCACACATGTAAATGAGTCTTCATTCAATACAATTATAGCATGGATAATAAACCATTATCTTGATACAGGAATTATAATAATAACTATACATTTATTATTGCCTCTAGGGCATAATTCCAACAGTCTCCCACTTGCACTAGAGTCAATAATCTAGCCCTCACATCACCATGTGAATTACATTGTAATAAATCTAACACCCATACAGTTCTGGTGTCGATCATGTTTTGGCCGTGGAAGAGGTTTAGTCAGCGGGTCTGCTACATTCAGATCCGTGTGCACTTTGCATATATTTACGTCCTCCTCCTCGACGTAGTCGCGGATGAGGTTGAAGCGTCGTTTGATGTGTCTGGTCTTCTTGTGAAACCTTGGTTCCTTTGCTAAGGCAATGGCACCAGTGTTGTCACAGAACAAGGTTATTGGATCCAGTGCACTTGGCACCACTCCAAGATCCGTCATGAACTGCTTCATCCAGACACCCTCCTTAGCCGCCTCCGAGGCAGCCATGTACTCCGCTTCACATGTAGAATCTGCTACGACGCTTTGCTTGGAACTGCACCAGCTTACTGCACCCCCATTAAGAATAAATACGTATCCGGTTTGCGACTTAGAGTCGTCCGGATCTGTGTCAAAGCTCGCATCGACGTAACATTTTACGGCGAGCTCTTCGTCACCTCCATACACGAGAAACATCTCCTTAGTCCTTTTCAGGTACTTCAGGATATTCTTGACCGCCGTCCAGTGATCCACTCCTGGATTACTCTGGAACCTACCTGCCATACTTATGGCCAGGCTAACATCCGGTCTAGTGCACAGCATTGCATACATGATAGAGCCTATGGCTGAAGCATAGGGGACGGAGCGCATATGCTCTCTATCTTCATCAGTTGCTGGACACTGAGTCTTACTCAATCTCGTACCTTGTAACACTGGCAAGAACCCTTTCTTGGACTGTTCCATTTTGAACCTCTTCAAAACTTTATCAAGGTATGTGCTTTGTGAAAGTCCTATTAGGCGTTTTGATCTATCCCTATAGATCTTAATGCCTAGAATGTAAGCAGCTTCTCCTAGGTCCTTCATAGAGAAACTTTTATTCAAGTAACCTTTTATGCTCTCCAAAAGCTCTACGTTGTTTCCAATCAGTAATATGTCATCCACATATAATATTAGAAACGCCACAGAGCTCCCACTCACTTTCTTGTAAATACAAGATTCTCCAACCACTTGTATAAACCCAAATGCTTTGATCACCTCATCAAAGCGTTTGTTCCAACTCCGAGATGCTTGCACCAGTCCATAAATGGATCGCTGGAGTTTGCACACTTTGTTAGCATTTTTAGGATCGACAAAACCTTCGGGTTGCATCATATACAACTCTTCCTTAAGGAAACCGTTAAGGAACGCCGTTTTGACATCCATCTGCCAAATTTCATAATCGAAAAATGCAGCTATTGCTAACATGATTCTGACGGACTTAAGCATCGCTACGGGAGAGAAAGTCTCATCGTAGTCAATTCCCGGAACTTGTGAAAAACCCTTTGCCACAAGTCGAGCTTTATAAACGGTCACATTACCGTCAGCGTCCGTCTTCTTCTTAAAGATCCATTTGTTCTGAATAGCCTTGCGGCCCTCAGGCAGTATCTCCAAAGTCCATACTTTGTTCTCATACATGGATCCTATCTCGGATTTCATGGCTTCTAGCCATTTGTTGGAATCTGGGCCCACCATTGCTTCTTCATAATTTGCAGGTTCATTGTTGTCTAACAACATGATTGTCAAGACGGGATTGCCGTACCACTCTGGAGCAGCGCGTGATCTCGTCGACCTGCGTGGTTCAACAGAAACTTGAACTGGAGTTTCATGATCATCATCATTAACTTCCTCCTCAACCGGCGTCGCAATCACAGGGGTTTCCCCTTGTCCTGCGCCACCATCCAGAGGGATGAGAGGTTCGACAACCTCGTCAAGTTCTATCTTCCTCCCACTCAATTCTCTCGAGAGAAACTCCTTCTCGAGAAAAGTTCCGTTCTTAGCAACAAACACTTTGCCCTCGGATTTGAGATAGAAGGTGTACCCAACTGTCTCTTTTGGGTAGCCTATGAAGACGCACTTTTCCGCTTTGGGTTCCAGCTTTTCAGGCTGAAGCTTTTTGACATAAGCATCACATCCCCAAACTTTAAGAAACGACAACTTTGGTCTTTTGCCATACCACAGTTCGTATGGTGTCGTCTCAACGGATTTTGATGGTGCCCTATTTAAAGTGAATGCAGCTGTTTCTAATGCATAACCCCAAAATGACAATGGCAAATCAGTAAGAGACATCATAGATCGCACCATCTCTAACAAAGTACGATTACGACGTTCGGACACACCATTACGCTGTGGTGTTCCAGGCGGTGTCAACTGCGAAACAATTCCACATTGTCTTAAGTGAGTACCAAACTCGAAACTCAGATACTCACCCCCACGATCAGACCGTAGGAACTTGATCTTCTTGTTACGATGATTTTCCACTTCACACTGAAATTGCTTGAACTTTTCAAATGTTTCAGACTTGTGCTTCATCAAGTAGACATAACCATATCTACTTAGATCGTCAGTGAAGGTGAGAAAATAACGATATCCGCCGCGTGCCTCCACGCTCATTGGACCACACACATCGGTATGTATGATTTCCAACAAGTCATTTGCACGCTCCATTGTTCCGGAGAACGGAGTCTTAGTCATCTTGCCCATGAGGCATGGTTCGCACGTGTCAAGTGAATCAAAGTCAAGTGACTCCAAAAGTCCATCAGCATGGAGCTTCTTCATGCGCTTTACACCAATATGACCCAAGCGGCAGTGCCACAAAAATATGGCGCTATCATTGTTTACTCTAACTCTTTTGGTCTCAATGTTATGTATATGCGTATCTATATCAAGATTCAATATGAACAATCCTCTCACATTCGGTGCATGACCATAAAAGATGTTACTCATAGAAATAGAACAACCATTATTCTCAGACTTAAAAGAGTAACCGTCTTGCAATAAACAAGATCCAGATATAATGTTCATGCTCAACGCAGGCACTAAATAACAATGATTCAAGTTCATCACTAATCCCGATGGTAGTTGAAGTGACACGGTGCCGACGGCGATTGCATCAACCTTTGAACCGTTTCCTACGCGCATCGTCACTTCGTCTTTCGCCAGCCTCCGTCTATTCTGTAGTTCCTGTTTCGAGTTGCAAATGTGAGCAACAGAACCGGTATCGAATACCCAGGCACTACTACGAGAGCCGGTTAAGTACACATCAATAACATGTATATCAAATATACCTGATTTTTCTTTGCCCGCCTTCTTATCTGCCAGATACTTGGGGCAATTGCGCTTCCAGTGACCCATACCCTTGCAATAGAAGCACTCTGTTTCAGGCTTAGGTCCAGCCTTGGGTTTCTTCGGCGGATTGGCAACAGGCTTGCCGCTCTTCTTCGAATTGCCCTTCTTGCCTTTGCCGTTTCTCTTGAAACTAGTGGTCTTGCTCACCATCAACACTTGATGCTCTTTACGGAGTTCAGACTCTGTGACTTTCAGCATCGCAAACAACTCGCCGGGAGACTTGTTCATCCCTTGCATGTTGTAGTTCAACACAAAGCCTTTATAGCTTGGCGGCAGTGATTGGAGGATTCTGTCAGTGATAGCTTCTTGCGGGAGTTCAATCCCTAGTTCAGCTAGACGGTTTGAGTACCCAGACATCTTGAGCACATGTTCACTGACAGACGAGTTTTCCTCCATCTTGCAAGCATAGAATTTATCGGAGGTCTCATACCTCTCGATCCGGGCGTTCTTCTGAAAGATAAACTTCAACTCCTGGAACATCTCAAATGCTCCATGACGCTCAAAGCGACGTTGAAGTCCCGGCTCTAAGTCATACAAGACTGCACATTGAACTATTGAGTAGTCCTCCTTACGCGCCAACCAAGCGTTCTTAACATCCTGATCAGCCGTAGCGGGTGGTTCATCTCCTAGCGCAGCATTAAGGACATAATCCTTCTTTCCAGCTTGTAAGATTAGCCTAAGATTACGAGCCCAGTCTACAAAGTTGCTTCCATCATCTTTCAACTTAGCTTTCTCTAGGAACGTATTAAAATTGAGGATGACACTTGCGTGAGCCATGATCTACAACACAAATATATTCAAAGTGGACTTAGACTATGTTCAAGATAATTAGAGTTCAACTTAATCAAATTATATGCTAAACTCCCACTCAAAAAGTACATCTCTCTAGTCATTTGAGTGGTTCATGATCCACTTACACTATCCCAAGTCCGATCATCACGTGAGTCGAGAGTAGTTTCAGTGGTAAGCATCCCTATGCTAATCATATCAACTATATGATTCATGATCGACCTTTCGGTCTCATGTGTTCCGAGGCCATGTCTGCACATGCTAGGCTCGTCAAGCTTAACCCGAGTGTTCCGCGTGCGCAACTGTTTTGCACCCGTTGTATGTGAACGTTGAGTCTATCACACCCGATCATCACGTGGTGTCTCGAAACGACGAACTGTAGCAACGGTGCACAGTCGGGGAGAACACAATTTCGTCTTGAAATTTTAGTGAGAGATCACCTCATAATGCTACCGTCGTTCTAAGCAAAATAAGGTGCATAAAAGGATTAACATCACATGCAATTCATAAGTGACATGATATGGCCATTATCACGTGCTTCTTGATCTCCATCACCAAAGCACCGGTCACGATCTTCTTGTCACCGGCGCCACACCATGATCTCCATCATCATGATCTCCATCAACGTGTCGCCATCGGGGTTGTCGTGCTACTTATGCTATCACTACTAAAGCTACATCCTAGCTAAATAGTAAACGCATCTGCAAGCACATATGTTAGTATAAAGACAACCCTATGGCTCCTGCCGGTTGCCGTACCATCGACGTGCAAGTCGATATTTCTATTACAACATGATCATCTCATACATCCAATATATCACATCACATCATTGGCCATATCACATCACAATCATACCCTGCAAAAACAAGTTAGACGTCCTCTAATTTTGTTGTTGCATGTTTTACGTGGTGACCAAGGGTATCTTGTAGGATCGCATCTTACTTACGCAAACACCACAACGGAGATATATGAGTTGCTATTTAACCTCATCCAAGGACCTCCTCGGTCAAATCCGATTCAACTAAAGTTGGAGAAACCGTCACTTGCCAGTCATCTTTGAGCAAAGGGGGTTACTCGTAACGATGAAACCAGTCTCTCGTAAGCGTACGAGTAATGTCGGTCCAAGCCGCTTCAATCCAACAATTCCGCGGAATCAAGAAAAGACTAAGGAGGGCAGCAAAACGCACATCACCGCCCACAAAACCTTTTGTGTTCTACTCGAGAAGACATCTACGCATGAACCTAGCTCATGATGCCACTGTTGGGGAACGTCGCATGGGAAACAAAAATTTTCCTACGCGCACGAAGACCTATCATGGTGATGTCCATCTACGAGAGGGGATGAGTGATCTACGTACCCTTGTAGATCGTACAACAGAAGCGATGTGAGATCGCGGTTGATGTAGTGGAACGTCCTCACGTCCCTCGATCCGCCCCGCGAACAATCCCGCGATCAGTCCCACGATCTAGTACCGAACGGACGGCACCTCCGCGTTCAGCACACGTACAGCTCGACGATGATCTCGGCCTTCTTGATCCAGCAAGAGAGACGGAGAGGTAGAAGAGTTCTCCGGCAGTGTGACGGCGCTCCGGAGGTTGGTGATGATCTTGTCTCAGCAGGGCTCCGCCCGAGCTCCGCAGAAACACGATCTAGAGGAAAAACTATGGAGGTATGTGGTCGGGCAGCCGTGAGAAAGTCGTCTCAAATCTGCCCTAAAAGCCCCATATATATAGGAGGAGGGAGGGGGACCTTGCCTTGGAGTCCAAGGGACTCCAAGGGGGTCGGCCGAGCCAGGGGGGAGGACTCTCCCCCCCCAAACCGAGTCCTACTTGGTTTGGTGGGAGGGAGTCCTTCCCCCTTCGCACTTCCTCTTTTTTTTTCTTTCTTCCTTTGATTTTTATTCCTTGGCGCATAGGATTTAGTGGGCTGTCCCACCAGCCCACTAAGGGCTGGTGTGACCCCCACAAATACCTATGGGCTTCCCCGGAGTGGGTTGCCCCCCTCCGGTGAACCCCCGGAACCCATTCGTCATTCCCGGTACATTCCCGGTAACTCCGAAAACCTTCCGGTAATCAAATGAGGTCATCCTATATATCAATCTTCGTTTCCGGACCATTCCGGAAACCCTCGTGACGTCCGTGATCTCATCCGGGACTCCGAACAACATTCGGTAACCAACCATATAACTCAAATACGCATAAAACAACGTCGAACCTTAAGTGTGCAGACCCTGCGGGTTCGAGAACTATGTAGACATGACCCGAGAGACTCCTCGGTCAATATCCAACAGCGGGACCTGGATGCCCATATTGGATCCTACATATTCTACGAAGATCTTATCGTTTGAACCTCAGTGCCAAGGATTCGTATAATCCCGTATGTCATTCCCTTTGTCCTTCGGTATGTTACTTGCCCGAGATTCGATCGTCAGCATCCGCATACCTATTTCAATCTCGTTTACCGGCAAGTCTCTTTACTCGTTCCGTAATACAAGATCCCGCAACTTACACTAAGTTACATTGCTTGCAAGGCTTGTGTGTGATGTTGTATTACCGAGTGGGCCCCGAGATACCTCTCCGTCACACGGAGTGACAAATCCCAGTCTTGATCCATACTAACTCAACTAACACCTTCGGAGATACCTGTAGAGCATCTTTATAGTCACCCAGTTACGTTGCGACGTTTGATACACACAAAGCATTCCTCCGGTGTCAGTGAGTTATATGATCTCATGGTCATAGGAATAAATACTTGACACGCAGAAAACAGTAGCAACAAAATGACACGATCAACATGCTACGTCTATTAGTTTGGGTCTAGTCCATCACGTGATTCTCCTAATGACGTGATCCAGTTATCAAGCAACAACACCTTGTTCATAATCAGAAGACACTGATTATCATCGATCAACTGGCTAGCCAACTAGAGGCATGCTAGGGACGGTGTTTTGTCTATGTATCCACACATGTAAATGAGTCTTCATTCAATACAATTATAGCATGGATAATAAACCATTATCTTGATACAGGAATTATAATAATAACTATACATTTATTATTGCCTCTAGGGCATAATTCCAACAGTAGATTTTTCTGAAATTCTCTAATGGGCCTAAGGCCCACCTCCAAATTTCAACATGTACCTCTATGTGTTTGATGACCCTGATGAGTGAGTTGTTTTAGGTTGTACCTCTCTGTTTTGGACTCACCCCGATGTACACTGTGTACACATCTTTTTCAAACGTCAAGCGCAGTCGTTTTGGACGTTCAAAACATATTTTCCCTCTGTATCTCTCCCTAATAATAAAGCAAATAGTGCTTCTGGCGTTCATCATAAAAATTACCCTCGAAGTTGACCTAAATTACCCATTATGCCACTGGTAAGTGAGGAAAACGATTCGATTTTATTTTATTTTCTGTCAAAGTCGCTGTTCCGCATGGTTCTTGAAGCATGAGACTGTCATCTACCATTACCATGTTTGAGGCGTAGTGGTTCAAGCGCCTCTCTTGCACCAAGGAGAACTAGGTTTGATCCCTGGTTTTGACACTTTTTTCTACCTCTTTTATTTTTTTAGAATTTTTTTTCTCTCTTTATTAGCAGCAAGCATGCACCTCTTTTTTCATGTTACATAACTCCACCACGCTCTTTTATACAGATTTCGATCAGTTTATATAGAATCACATGTTTCCTGAAATATCAACAAGAGGCCTAAATACCTACAACGGGAAGGTGCATTTAAAGGATAAACAGGAAATTACCCCCTGTCTCTAGGGTATGAAAAAGAAATGTGGGGCTGGATTTCAGATGCATGTGATGTCTCGATGGGATGGAAGGAAAATGAATTGTAAAGCAAGTAGTAGCGGCCCAACGGCTGGCGGACTCTATTCTTTCATAAGCTTCTTGGGATTATACTAATATATTAGTTGACAGAGGGAGTATAAGTAGTATTCTAATATCAGGAAAAGTTATATTTAAATCGCTAAAATATTGTGGTGTCTAAAATGAAAATTCCAAACAAAACATAGTCACGATTTGTATTTATGATGAATAACTAAAGTTTCAATTGGCAAACATAAACTAAGGTTGTAAAATACATTGTGCTCTCTAGGCTAGCCGCATGTAATTCATCAACTAAATGTATTATATTCTTATAAGTGCAACCAACGTTCAAATTTATTTGATTTTGAATTAACAAAGTTGACTATACATTATGTGTTCTCAATACCTTGATTTGACCATCGTAGAACTGCTAATCTGTTGGAGCGCACGGGCACTTTCTTACTCTAGATGGGGAGCCATCAACCATGCCTCGATGATTCGTGGTGTGTAGATGTGTAGACATAACGACGAGGATGTTCCAACGGACGAGGAGGAGCTCACTATTTCCTAGGACGAGGAGGACGACGAAACTGAGGGAACTGAAGAGGATCTCTCTGCCGAGTGTAATCATGTTGACGGAAAGGTAAAAACTCCAACTGCGCCGATGATTGGGCCCAAGACCCCTGCGCGCTTAGGATTTAGACCGACAAGCTGGCCTCTCTATTGAGCTTAGGTAGGGCTGCGACGTGTTGATGTTCCGAGGCCGGGCATGACCCAGGAAAGTGTGTACGGCAAGAGTTAATGAAGCGTGTTGGGTACTGTGGTGCACCCCGTGCAGGGATGAAATTAACTATTTGAATAGTCGTGTCCATGGTTAAAGGACGGCTTGGAATTGTGCCCCAATCTTATACAACTATAATGGTTACTTAATTGGAATGTTTGTTCCGGGATTGCTTTCTCGTACGGAGTCGAGGAAGAATCTCTAGGCGTGGCCTTAATTAATATTGATGCAACAATATGACTATTAGTTGTGTTACTTGCTCTACTCTCGTATATTGCTGCAAGACCCCTGAAGATGCTAGTCTTCGATAAGACTAGCATTCTCTCTCTATTCCCGTTTTGCTGCAGTCAGTCCACATAAAACCCCTTCCTTTGATACTGATGCATAACTCAGCGTAGTTCTGATGTCAGTCTTACGAGTACTTCGGATGAGTACTCACCATTGATTTGCTTCCCTTTTTCCCCTTGATACGTTGCTGCGACCAGATGATGGAGCCCAGGAGATGGCGTATCCCGCCAACGATGACTGCTACCCCGACGGTTCCTACTACTACGTGGAGGCCGATGACGACCATGAATAGTTAGGAGGTTCCCAGGCAGGAGGCCTCGCCTCGTTCGATCGTTGTATCTTTGTGCTAGCCTTCTCTAAGGCACCTTATGTTTTATGTTTGTACTCAGATATTTGTTGCTTCCGCTGACTCATGTGTTTATCGAGCTTATGTATTATAGCCCTCGAGGCCCCTGACTTGTAATATGAATCTTGTATGTTTTCATTTGTGACTAGAGTTGTGTTGTGATATCTTCCGTGAGTCCATGGTATTGGTCGTACACATTTGCATGTATAATTAACGTATGATCAAACCAAGGACGTCAGATGTACAGTGCACACTTCCACCACTACACCGCACGGCCGACCTCCCTTTTGTCCCCATCTGTGTTAGGACGGCCCAGCTGTATCGGTCGCTATCAGCCGCAATCACAGATTGAGACGCTTAGTGCTCGGTTCCACCAAAAAATGCAGCTGCATTTAAAAAATATATGGGTTTAAACTTTTAATCCAAAACGAAGCATCATAGTAGTAGTACTAAACCAATCCGCCCTTGATTAGTCATGAATTAATCCAGGTGGGAGATGAAACAATACGAATCAATAAAGTTGGCATAAAATGCTATCATGTGCAGATGCCCGGAACGGCTGCATATGACCCATGACCAATATTTTGGATACCAAATGACCAAAAAGAATCGTGGGGGACCGAGATTCTCAGTTACCATGGGTACTGAGAAGTACTGAATAAATTCGTTTGAAATTTATAATGGAATTTTGAATTCAAATTTTTAAAACTAGAAATACAAAACACTTAAACATGAATAAATGAGAAAAGTGTTAGTAGCTCAGTGGCGTACTTTCTCCCTAATTGCTGCAACGTCACGAGTTCGACTATTGTTACTGCAGTTTTCTTTGTATGTACGTCTTGAGCAAAAGAAATAAACAAAACATAAGAAAAGTTGCTGCCAAATTGAGTCGAACTCCGAACCTCTTGAGGTGGGAGGCAAACAGCTACCACACCACAATTGCTTACATAGAATTATTGAGATGCCTCTCTATTTGGCTATATCTCGAACATTTAAATTCAAATAATTCAGAATTTTTTGCTCGGAATACATCTTTCTCGTGGGGTGGCGGGAAAAACGGTTACCGGGCGGTAACCAAAACGTTGCCCATGACATGAAAGGTCGATGCGGGGGAGGGGCCACGCGGAGAGACCGGTCAATTATTCCCTCCGACTCCGAGGCTCCTCCGCATGCTTTGCAGAGCCTGATTTTGATCGATTATCTCCGAGTTAAAACCAAAACTCGGTCAATTATCTCCTAGTTTGATCGATCAGACTCGGAGTCGGCTGATCCAGATGAGTACCCGAGGCTAAAACCACTCACATCCGCATGTGATGACCCAAGCCTCTTTGTTTTGGACTTACCCCGGTGATTATCGGTAGCTAACTGACCCCGGTGATTTCCAAGTGATGGAATAATGCAAGTGGCGACATCTGCTCTATTCTTACCATCAAAATCACACCGGTGCCACCTACTCTACCTTTTCCTGTTTTCATGCACCGTATGCTCCGATGATGGCCAGAGCGTGCACGAGTCCTCCCCCACACACAAGCACCGGTGTCCGTTTGAATCGAAACCGATACGAAAGCCGATCCAAAGCGTCGATTCAAATAAACACGCGTTCATTTTTTGTCAATCAAAAGCGTGCATACGCCTTGCCCGCCTACTTCTCCCCTGGCCCAAACGTCCGGGACACAGACCCCATCCCACCCCCCTCACCACCCATACATTTTTTCTATCCCCTTCTGCCGTCTGTAGCCCGCTTGTGCCCATAGAATCGTCACACATTTTTCCCGACCAACTCGCTCTCCAGTCCCATCATCTCCTCATCGCAGCACATCCACCAGATTGGTGCCTCCATCGGCTTGGTGCGGGAGGCCAACCGATAGAAACGCGGTGGCGGGATTTGGCGCATCCTGGCAGCCGTATTTAAGTCATCCCATGGATTGGTCGGGTAGCAGACTGCACAACCCCGACGATGCCTCGACGCCGCATGCAGGTGGTGTGTCCGCCTCTAGCCGTTCAGATCTATCCCATCGTCGAGTCGCCAACAAAGCCATGCCCGACCATCGCCCTGGCTCGGCACTGGCCCAGAGGCTTGTCGGTCATAAAGTGTGATGACTGGCTACCGCAGGTAGTGCGCGCGCCGCGTTTCTACAACGTCGAAACATTCCGAATGGGTGTTCTTCAAGTGCAAACAAGTTGGGTTATGTGCTTCTCTTCTTTAGCACGGGCATCTATCACAGGTAGAAAATGGCTCATTTGTCCCGATTCCATAGGCCCATTAGCCCCGGTTTTTGAACCGGGACTAAATGGTCGGGACTAAAGCCCAAAACCTTTAGTCCCGGTTCGATTACGAACCGGGACCGAATGGTCTCCACGTGGCCGCTGCGGGGAGCCCGGGCAGGAGGCCTTTAGTCTTCGTTGGTCACACCAACCGGGACAACATGACATCCACGCGTCAGCATGTGGCCGGAGCTGGGTTTTTTGTTATTTTAACCGGGGGGGGGGGGGGGGTTGGAGCACTGGCGGAGCTCCCCGGTAGGCAAGGTATGGCACTTGCCATACCTTGATTTGGAGCAAAAAAAAATTAATACTAGTAGTGCTAATAACTAATGACTCAATGTCTCAATTAACACAACCAAAAGAGGCCAGCCTGGATACCTGGTGCGTACCTGCCCCCTGCCCACCACATCAGTGGATGACTTAATGACTTGATGGTTTGTTATATTTCCTCCGTCACGGTTCAGAAGACACGGTTAAATTTGCGTGCGCTTTTAAAATAGACAAGGTTTAAGGTGCCAAAACAATTATTCTTATTAATTAGTACTGGTACTACTCATGCATGTGTCATCTCAATTTGCTGCTCAAGTATTAGTACTAGTATTTTCTTAGTTGATTAGGCGCATTAGCATCTACACCTGCTACATCTCACAACCAATCGGTGACTACCTTGATCCCAGTGATTTCTAAGCGTGCCTTCTAAACCGTGACACAGAGAGTATTGAGCGAGAGATCTTCAAAAGTATTGAACTTGATAAAATTAAGTAAGATTTTTAGAATGAGGGTAGGGCATTGACATTACCTGGGTCTTCTAGACGTCATTGAAAGCTTCATTATAAGTATGTTTTAAGTTCTTTTTTATTTAAACATGTTTACATTTTTATTGTATTTGGTTTTTATTTGTGATGTGTATTGACTCTTTCGATTTGCATTAAAATAATTCTTTCCTTAAGACTTCGCCACACCTTAAATTTTTTTCGTCCTCCGCCTGTGGGTTGGAGGGTTAATTTAGTAGTTTCATATTGTGTTAGCTACCTAATAGAGAGAAGTGTCCTCTCTTTCTCCGTGCTTGGTCGACGCTAGCTACTATACATATAGAGAGAACATGACGTTAGCTAATAAGAAAATGAAGGAAACCATTTACAATCCTTAACATCTTTTAAAATGCCTAACATCATCTACCTAAGATCCAATTACAAATAACTCACATGGTATTGTCCGTATTTAGGTATGACGTGGCCAAGAAAGAATCCCGCCAATTCCTCTTGAATTGCTCGTATGCCATCATCTGATAGGGGTTCATCCCGCTTCTTCCAGATCTAATTTAAAGAAGGGGGTCAATACACGTACATATATATAAATAAAACTTAACACAATTGATGGTAATATATAAAATAAAATTGTGAATATTATTTACATACTTCAAATTGTACGTCAAAGATGCCCCGTCCAGAGATCGAGAGGCGAATGAACTCGCATATGTAGTATGCATATTTTTCAGTCTCAACTACCTGGTACAAGCACTTTACGAGAATAGAGTTCAATCAAAGTGATAAGCAAGCATGTTAATGATATATTGATGAAAATTTGAATCAATTAGAGATGCGCGGAACTATCTAGTACTACTTACTAGTTTGTTAACAATGTTAGAAAAAGTCTTCAAGTTTGTACATTTTTCATCCACAATTTAAATTTCCAAAATTGTTGAGAAATTTAAAGAAATGGTTAGACATAATTAAGAAAACATTCTCGGTGATTGATAATGATGGAAATTGCAAATAAGAAGAGCAATCAAATTAAGAAAAGCTATATGTTTACAAATGCGGCCGTCTGGCCTGGTCCGGCACACTCCTCTCAATTGGTGGTTTTTTGGATTTTGAATAAATGATTCAAACTTCTTGCAGTATCCTGAGACGGACTTATAAGACCTCAATGCCAGGTTTGAACAACTTTTGATATCGTTTGCACGTTGCCACATGTTCGGTCATTTATCGGTGCTTTGTCAGAGAGAAAACTCAAGAAATTTTAAAACTCGTGAAGAATCCAAACAACTTGGCATGATACATTGAATTAGTCATACAAGTTGGTGGAAAATTTGTTGGCCATTTTTAAGGATCTTGAAAACCAACATCCTTTCAATCAGACTTTTCTGGCTTACGAGAACACCCTCCGGTGAACATGAACTATTTTTTTTGAAGGAAAATTGTAAGGGAAACCCACCACAACGAGTTTTTTTTTTAAATAATAATAACCCAAATTCGCACCCGTCGAGACTTGAACCTCGATGGCTGGGTTGTACATCCACTCCTCAACATGGATAGTGTTCATCCACCTTTGAACATGAACTATTTATGGCCATATTTGAAATGACTTCAACTTAGAACACCCTCCTTTAAACATGGTGTACATTTAGACATACTTGAAAGGACCCTAACTTTTACAAGTAGGTGGACATGCCCATGGTAGATATCCATGTTTGGTTTGAATGACTTACTACACTCTATGCAAGTCACGACATGTCCGGCCATCATCAGCTTTTTTAAACAAAGAAAAATCCATAAAATGTAAAATTTATCAAAAACTAAAGCAACTTTTTATGGCGACTTGAATTGGTCATACAATCTAGCCAAGCAAAGGATTGAACGACTTCGGACGCTGTGTGCGTGCGCGACACGTCCGACCATTTATCGACTTTTTTTCACCCAGTAAATTCTAGCAAATGTAAAAAAAATCCAAACCCAAACAACTTGGCATGGTGCCTTAAATTGGTCATATAAGGCCATGAAAAAATTGTTCGCAAATTCAGAAAAGCGTAGTTTCAAATAATGTCTTTGCTTTCAAAATTTGTTCAGAAAATGTTCTTATTTTATTTTTTCTACACAAATAAGATAAAATTCAAATTTATGTTCGTATTTTTATGAGTTTTTCATATACCAAATTTGTTAGCGTCTTTAATAATACGTTTGAAAATTTAAAAAATGTTCACGTTTGAAATTTTGATGGATCTTTTAAAAATAAATTGCTGAAATTTGTAAAGACATTAATGTATTTTTAAAAATTTCGTACTCTTTTTGAATGTATGAATATTTGTATTTATATTTTTCTTCAATACAAACAAAAACTTTACAAGAGCAAGCATGTTTTTGAAAAATAAAAATGAAGAATAAAAGAAAGATGAAAAAGAAACAACAAAGGAACAAAATAGAGAGCAATCATTAATGGAAACCAGACCGGTTTAACAATGGGCCAGCCCAGAGAAACCAGAAGAAATGGGGTCCTCGCACGCGCAGTCGGGGCGCCACGACTGGACCAGCCCGTAATTTTTTTTCTCTTGCAAAATTCTGATAATTAAATTTTTCTTCTTTCTTTTTCTTTTCCCTTTCCTTGTTATTGACTTTCTTTTATTATTTTTGGCTCGTTCTTGCTTCCTTTATTCTTTTCTTTTCGAATTGGAAGCAGTAACATCTGTCGAATTCGAAAAACATTTTTTGTAAATCCGGAACATTTTTTTGGAATTCCAAAGCATTTTATGAATTTATGAACAAAGTTTAAAAAACTACAATATTTTGAAATTTGGAAATTCTATAAAAGCAAGAACAATTTTTAAAAATTAAGATTGTTTTTGAACATTAACTTAAATTTAAAGTTAAACATAATTTTGATATTTTGAACATCTTTTGAAAGTTCTGAACATTTTTTTGAAACTCCCGAATACTTTTTGAAGTTATGAATGTTTTTGAAAAACAGAAAATATTTGAATTAATCATTTTTTTAAAAAGAAAAAAAATCGAATTTGTAGAACAATTTTCGGAAATCTAGAACATTTTTCAAAAATCTAGAATTTTGTTTGAATTTATGAACAATGTTTCAAGTGCGAAAATGTTTTGAAATTTGGAACATTTTTTCAAAGTAAGAACATTATTAGAAATATAATAATAATTTTCGAAAACGAACTTAGTTTAAAAATTGAACAAAGTTTTGATATGAAGAAGATTTTTGGAAAATACCAACCATTTCCTTAAATTACAGAATAATTTTTTGAAATACCAAACATTTTTTGAAACTCCCAGACATTTTTGAAGTTATGAATGTTTTTCAAGAACGGTAACTATTTAAAATTTAGACAATATTTTTAGAAAGTAAAAAGTTTTTTGAATTTTATGAACATTTATTGAAAGTCCAGAACAGTTTTTGAATATCCATTTTTTTATTTCAATTTATGAAGAATGTTTGAATATTTTTTTTAATTTGGAACAATTTTTTAAAGCAATAACATTTTTGAAATTGAAGAACAGTTTTCGAACACTAAGTTTGTTTAAAAATTAAACAAAATTTTGATATTTCGAACAGTTTTTGAAAATACTAAACATTTCCTTAAAATACCGAATATTTTTTGAAACTATCCAACCATTTTTAAAGTTAATATTATTTTTAAAAGGCAACTATTTAAAGTTTATAACATTTCTATAAAAAGAATAACCATTTTTTCGAATTTGAAGATCAATTTTCAAAAATGCATTTTCGTTGAAAATCCATTTTGTTTTTGAATTTATGAACAATGTTGGAAAAACATCAATTTTTTCCTCGCCACCGCCGCCGCCGCCCTCCTCCCTGGTTCCACCCCTCGCCACCCGCATCTCAATTCGCCCCGCTGTTCTCCTCGGTACCGCCGCCGCCGCCCTCCTCCGTGGCTCCACCCCTCGCCACACGCATCTCAATACGCCCCGTTGTTCTCCTCAACACAACCGTCGCCGCCCTCCTCCCTCGCCCCACCCACTCGCCACCCGCATCTCAATCCGCCCCGATGTTCTCCTCGGCACCACCGTTGCCGCCCTCCTCCCTCGCTCCACCCCCTCGCCATCCGATCTTCCATGATAGCATCCGGAACCACATCAAGCTCCTCCTCAACCCCGACGACCACAATTACCATAAGTGGAAGTCGTTCTTCCTGCTCGTCCTGATCCTTTACGGCGTTGCCCAGTTCATCGAGCAACCTCTCCCCGCCAACGCCACTCCTCAACAACGCGAGATCGTACGCCACCCTCGCTGACAACCTCATCGATCATTTCGTCGGGGCCACCACCACCTTCGATCTCTGGAACCGCATCCGCGACTACTTCCTCGGGAACCGTGCGGCCCGGTACATGATGATCAACCGGCAATACCGCAACCTCAAGCAAGGCGATCTCTCCGCCGCCGAGTACGCCCGTCGCATGAAGCTCCTCACTGCCGGGCTGGCGCACATCGACCATGCCGTCACCGAGGATTTTTTGAAGTTACGGATTTTTTCTAAAAACGGCAATTGTTTAAAATTTGGAACATTTTTTAAAAAGCGAAAACAATTTGAACGGCGACACATTCTTCAGTAGTGGCCGCTGTGGATGTAGTGTTCAGATCTTGGGTCAGCGACTCCTCTGCATCCACGCCGCTGACAACGGTGGTAAGAAGACGGCGATCCTTGCTTGCTTGCAGCCATTGATTAGTTTGGGCTTTCCATTTGTCTATGCTGCTCTTGGATGGATGGGTGTTGTACATGCTTGATGGAATCCTAGGTAGGAAAAGGAAGAGCACTTTCAGAGTTTTTGATTGCAGTATCTACAGTTTTGTTTCAAAAATTCTATTTGTCTATCCTTGTCTGCTTTAGCGTGCACGCAGTCTTTGGTCTTTCAAAAATTCCAATATGATATTATTATTGTCGATCGTGCGTATATATATGTCTCGATCGGAATCGACTTGGTTATGGACTACTAACCTACACATTTTTTTTGAACGAAAGGGGTTCCCCCCTACCCCACTTCTCTATAAATAAAGCAGAAAAAGCCCATAAACCAACTACATAGCAGTTTTACCACACCAACCGAAAATGACCACAGACAGACTATTTCTACATGTCGATCGATCGTCGACTTCCTTTGTCTTCCACGAGCACTGCCTGCCTGCGTACGTCGAGTCAGTTAATACAGCCGAGCCGCCGCTGCATCTCGTCGTCGTCGACCATGGACGCGCTGCCGCATCTGCCATGCCGTCGATGACAACGGACTCCTCCTCGCTGGCTTTCACCGACTACTCCTGGAACTTGGATGAGGACTGTTAGGATTTAATTAATTTTCTTATTAGTTAAAGGGATAATCCTTCCTATGTAATCTCTAGTGGGTTTTTTAAGGAAAACAAGATCTTTATTCATTAGATATAATCAAAACATCGTTTAAGAGTGTCGATACGCTTTCACTTTATTCAACTCATAATGTTTTTGGGGAATACATAAGTTGTCAGGAGGACAATCAAGCCAAAGATGACGCCCTAATCCTAGGGCTGTGGACATCCTTGCTATTTTATGTGCCTCACTATTACTATCACGACGCTCAAAAACAAAATTACAGCTAATGAAACTAGACTTTCTCTGTTGGATATCATTTAGGATCATGCAATACTCTCCCCGTTGATCTTGGATTTTTAGATCATTTACGACTCTCAGATAGTGAGATGCAATGCGGACTTTGGTGATCATCAAATCTTCCGCCAAAGCTATCGCTTCTCTGCATGCATGGGCCTCGACAACTGCTGGATCTATCACTCCATTTAGGACTATCGTTGAAGCCCCAATGATCTGTCCCTGCTCATCGCGGCAAATTACCCCCACCGCACCAATATTAGCTGACTTGGCCACAACTCCGTCCACATTCAGCTTAGCCTCTCCGCTGGCTGGTGGGATCCATCTAGGAACTGGCGTGTTCTCGGTCCTCCTGGACGTGCACTTCTTCTTCTCTGGTAACCCTCGTAGCTCATGCAGGTAATGCTCGATGAACAAGTGTGTCGATAGCGGGCTTTGGAATTCTTTCTCATGGATCGCCTTCCGCCGTGCCCACCAGATCGCCCAAAGTGTGGTAAGGACGGCGATGAACCGATGAGTGGTTAGTGTATTGCATAGCCCATGTAGCTAGAGCTTCGGATCCGGCGTTTCATCTCCATACACTAGAAGCAGAGAATCATCGTCGTCGTCGCGCAAGGACCAGACACTTCGCTCCATGTTGCAATCCAGCAAAGCATGTCTCCAACTGTCAACCACCCCCTGACAGATCGGGCATGATATGTCCTCCGTCATATGGCGTCTCACCCTCTCCTGTCCTGTTGGTAGAGAAGCACGGGCTAGTCGCCAGGCGAATCGGCGAAGCTTGGCCGGAACCTTAGTCCCCCACAGTTTCTTCTAGTTACTTTCCTCCCAATCAATGTTTGATGGTTCTGCTGCTCCATTGAGCCATCGCTCACGTCGTAGTTTCGTTGCCATTACCATTTTGTAGCACGATCGCACCGAAAACGGACCCGATTTCTCATAATGCTAGGCATAGAAATCTGCTTGAGAAGTATAGCTGAGAGGAATTTTGCGCACTAGGTCGGCATCCATAGGGAGCATGTGTTCTGACACGGCATGTTCATCCCAGCATCGGTCCACATGTGATATCAGTTCAGAGACTTTCTCTGGAGGATTTGCATAGATCACACCGAGCGGGCGCAAACAAAAGTCTCGGGGCAGCCAATTATCATTCCATATATGCGTATACTCGCCACTCCCGATCCGCTTGATCAACCCTGTTCTCAAAATATCTCTACCTTCACAAAGTGCACACCAGACCTGCGATGGGCGTGATCCCAGTTGGGAAGACAGGATATCGGTGGAGGGGAAGTACACAACCTTCAGAATCCCGGCGCTCATCGTGTTGGGTTCAGTGAGCACCCTCCAAACCTGCTTGGCGAGCAAAGCCAGATTGAAAAGATCCATATCGCGGAATCCCAATCCCCCTTTATACTTCGGCATGCACATGGTTTCCCACGACACCCACGTCGTTTTCCACTCCCCCGCCTTGCAAGCCCACCAGAATTTCCGAATCATAGCCATGATATGTTGGCATAAGCCCCGTGGTAATTTGAAAAGCGCCATTGAGTAAGTTGGTATCGCCTGCACCACTGATTTGATCAGTACCTCCTTACCACTGCCCGGCAAGCACTTCTCCATCCACCCTTGAATATTCTTCCTAACCCTATCCTTCAAGTATGAGAAGATTCCATTCTTTGCTTGCCCCACCTCCGATGGTAACCCCAAATATCGTTCACATATAGTCTCCTTCTGGATTTGAAGTATCCCTTTGAGCACTTCTCGTTGTGCTTCCGGACAACCCTTCCCAAAGTAAATAGAGGATTTCTCATTGTTTATGCGCTGCCCTGACGCTTGGCAGTACATTGTCAGGATTTCCTTCAGTTTGTGGGCGTTCTCTGGAGTATTCTTGCTGAATAACAAGCAGTCATCCGCAAATAAGAGGTGGTTTACCTTAGGCGCCAAAGTAGCAATTTGAATACCTTCAAAAAACCCTGCGGTGCTTGCATGATGGAGCATACAAGAGAGACCCTCTGACGCTAGTAGAAACAGATAGGGGGAGATAGGATCCCCTTGTCTAATACCCCTAGATGGCTTGAACTCCTTGGTTTGCATTCCATTGAAACGTAACGAGAACGACACCGAGGTTACCCCTCTCATAACCTGACGCACAAACACCTCACAGAAACCCAGTTTCTTCATAATGGCCTCCAGATAAACCCATTCAACACGGTCGTAGGCTTTCATCATATCAAGCTTGACTGCACAATGCCCATTCTTTGTTACTCCTATTATTCTTCATGAAATGGAGGCATTCGTACGCTGTAATAACATTATCAGTGATCAAGCGGCCCGACACAAACGCCGATTGTTCTTCAGAGATGATTTCCGGGAGAATCTGCTTCAATCGGTTAGCAAGTACTTTGGATGCAATTTTAAAAATCACATTGCACAAGCTAATAGGCCAAAACTGGGTTAGTAATGTGGGGTTTAATACCTTTGGGATAATAACAATGAACGTCCTATTAATATCCTCAGGGGAGTCTTCTCCCTTCAACACTCGAATCACAATCTTGGTCACTTCGTCACCACACAAATGCCAATATTTCTGGAAGAAATGAGCCGTGAAGCCATCCGGTCCAGGAGGTTTGGTTGGATACATTTGAAACAAGGCACATTTCACCTCACCCTTCTTAATATCCTTCGATAACATCTCATTCATGGAGGTTGTAACCTTGCAAGGTACATGGGATAGCACTTCCTCCATACCGATAACCCCTTCAGAAACATATAAATTCTCATAGAACTGGACTGACATATGCTGCAATTCCCCCGGGTCATCACATGTGGATCCATCAGGTCGTATCAAGCTCACAACTCTATTCTTCTTTCTCCTACTCGAAGCCTTCTTATGAAAAAACTTCGTATTCTGATCCCCTTCGAGTAGCCACTGAATCCGTGCACGCTGACGCCACATGACCTCTTCTCGGAATCGCAGCTCGATGATTCTATCCTCTATTTTAGCTTCCTCTCGAGATGTTGCAACTCGATGTGGATCCTCCCGCAAAGCACCCAGCCTAGACCGCAGTTTCCTGAGCTCTGTGCGCACAACACCAAAGGTGTTGGATCCCCAGCCGGTCAGAGTTGCTGCCAACCGCTGCAGCTTATCACCAATTTCCTTCGGTGATGTAGCTGTTGTTGCCATCCATGCTTCCTGGACTGTTGCTTGGAAACCCTCATGCCTCTCCCACATCATTTCATATCGAATCGACCTCCCCTTCCGGATTCTCTGGTTATGTGCCTCCATACTGTTAAGAAGGAGAATAGGGGAGTGGTCTGATTTGACTGCATGAAGGTGTCGTAACGAGGCCAGTGGGAACAATGAGCTCCACTCCACCGAAGCCAAAGCTCTATCTAGTGGAACTCTGCACGTAGCCCCATTCTGCACTTTCCGTTCGAAGGTCCAGTCGAGCCTGGAATACCCCAAGTCCCCTAGCTGGCAGACATCCACCACCTCGCGAAAGGCATTGATCTGCCCCATATCGCGTTCATTTGGACCCAGCTGCTCTTCCCTCCGAAAAACCTCATTAAAATCCCTGCATAGAACAATCTTGGAGAGAGTTGGATTTCCTTGACCCTGTCTATGCCCCTGGCAAGTTGATCCATGATGTCAGTACTCCGGTACATATCGGGAATCCCATGAATCTGAGCCCAGACATGTATACCATCAAGCACCACTGCAGCAGGGTAACTCTTCCCATCATAATCCTCCACTATAAGACCCATACCTCGGAACAGCCACGGTCCCCCATGGACAACCTTCTTCCAATCCTCCAGGCAGAACATTTGGAACACAAAAAGATTGTCCCCTGCTTCCCTGTACTTCGGAGGTTTTGCCAAACCCCATACTGTTTTTAGGGTTTCGAACATTGTTGCAGATGAGAAAGGGCGTGATGTGTGCAGCTTCCCGATCGCAAGCCACCGTGCGTCCGCCTCGAGTTTCTTCACCTCCTCTTCGCCCACAACCACATCATCTAGTTCTTCGTCCTTCAGATCTAAGTGCTGCAGCATATCCTCCATGTTGTTCCCAGTCCATCCTGGAGAGGAGGATGATCCATCGTCCCCGGCCATTGCGCCCCGCAAAGGACGCCAAAGTGCACCGCTGAACCGGAGCCTCAGCGGTAGATGATCCTCACATCGGCGATTGGATCGCCGTCGGAGGTCTTAAACCCTAAACGAGAGGGTAAGTTTTTTTCGAATATTGGAAGGAAGTATATTTGGAGATAGCCGTGGGCCTAGAACCCAAAGTGGGAAAACATGGGCTAAGCAACTTTTTCTTTTTTGGGGGGATCTTTTTGGCTAAGTAACTACTTTTTTGAGTTGTCATGGGCTACGCAACTTTTTTTTTTGAGCGAATGAGACAAATGGGCTAAGCAACTGTGTAAGCGGCCCATATAGGCTGTGGCCCGACGTGGGTTGACCTCCGGCCGTGGCCCTGGCCCGATCGAGCGAGCCTCCTTATATATCGATCGATCCATCCAGATCTGATCCACGACTAGAGGGAGAAAACACCACAAGAGAAGAAGAATCGAGCAGAGGAAGGGAAGGGAAGGGAAGCCAGCCATGGATCATGGGGACAACGAGTTTACGGTTACTCCGTTCGAGGAGACTGACGACAGCCTGCTGCGGCAGATGTATCCGCCGCCGGTGGACGGCGTCGAACCCCTTGAAGTCTTGTGCTTCAATTTCGACCAAGACGGCAAGCCGTGGATGCTGTCCGAGGAAGAGCTCCTGGAGATCTTCGGCGAACCGTGGTGGGCGTACGAGGATCCATCCATAGAGGATATGGACCGTTTCCCCTTGCTGATGCCATCGGAAGGATCGATGATTCCGCCCTAGCTATGTCCTTTGGACGGATCGATTCCTTCCTTCCTTCCTTCAGCTGTCTAATTAATTCATTAGCTTTCTTTCTGCTTAATCGACCCTAGCTGTGCTCATCTATAATTATAATTTGTGTACCATCGATGGATGGATTGGATTGAGGTGGCTTCGTCTGTGTATGTTTAGCAAAACAATTGTAATGTCATGTTCAGTCTAGTTTCTTGCTTGTTCCTCTGTGCATTTTATTGCATCGATGCCTAAGTTGTTGCTCGATGATTCAGTCTAGTTTCTTGCATATTCCTCTGCATATTGATTGCATTTGGTGCAGATGAGGAACACACAAGCTCTGGGAACTTTGTACTTGTAACCAGAGCCTCCTATCTTATCTGATTTATTCTTTGCTGCTCTACATATCCTCATATCTATCTACATGTAGATCAATGGGTCAGGGACCTGATTGAAACGGGATTCATCACGACTCATCAATGCATCTTTACCAGGTTGTTGTTTTCCCTGCCTGTTTCCTAATTAGTAGTATGTACACTATGATGTGCTCTTGCATTGGAGCTTATTTATTTATCTCTCTCGGCCGAGGCACTCTGCTGGCAATACACTCGTGCCAGTAATGTTGAATTTTATTTTATTTTTGGATACCATTTTAAAGAAACACCATCGACAATACCAACACAAATATAATTATATAATAGAAAACCGATTTCACTGTAGTGACAATATCAACTTGCCATCAATCTCTTGTCATTCGGAACACTTGAAATATAACCGTTGGTGACTAGTTGTGTGATGGCCACATCGTTTTCAATTTAAGTTTGGGTGCAGTCATCCTCAATAAGTCAATTCTCTATTTGATAACTTGCTACTCCCGCCGTCCGAAAATACCTGTCCGAAGAATGGATGTATCTAGACGTATTTTAGTTCTAGATACATCCATTTTTGTGCATTTCTCGGACAAGTATTTCCGGACGGAGGGAGTAGCAGGGTAACTAGACACATTTATCCACTGTATGTATAATAGAATTCCATTTTAGTGTTAGTGTTAGTGTTATATTCTTGTGTGCAATTATATTGAGTCTTCATATGGTGTTTCTGTTATGTCCCTTGCATCCCACGAATTCTCTATCTCCTTGTGGTTGTATCTCCTGTTTCTGTTATGGTGCAGCATGAAGTGGCTCATGGAATGGACAGTTGAACTGCTCAGAGCTGTAATGTAAGTTACTGCTTTGTGATTTGGAGAGTAAATGGTAATCTGGCGTGTTTACTGCTTATTTACTAGTCTATTATCAGATAACTATAGATAAAGGTCCTTAATGTACAATAGCGCAATATATTTGTATGGATTTAATCAAGTGGAAATCTTCCGTAAATATTTTGTAAGCCTTCTTGTTTTGTGAACTCCGCCTATGTTGTCTCAACAGAGCCGGTCCCAAGCCCAGTTAAAGGGGGAGGGTTGTGATAGTCTTGGCGAGGCAACGTGAATACTCTCGGACAAGTATTTCCGGACGGAGGGAGTAGCAGGGTAACTAGACACATTTATCCACTGTATGCATGGGCGGATTTGGGCCCCTGGCAGCCCAGGCCATTGCCTGGGGCGTGGCAAAATTCGTGGGCCTAAAAAAAAAATAAAAAAAATCTGGCCTGGGGCGCAGCCCAGCCCCAAGCCCAGGCGCCGCTCGTCACGAACCCTAGCCCGGCCGCCACGCCCCCTTCCAGCGCCCGCGCCGTCGCCGCCTCGCGCCTCGCGCCGTCGCCTCGCGCCGTCGCCGCCTGGCCGCCTCGCGCCGTCGCCGCCTCGCGCCTCGCCGCCTCGCGCCGTCGCCGCCTCGCGCCTCGCCGCCTCGCGCCGTCGCCCCCTTCGCCTCGCGCCGTCGCCCCCTTCGCCTCGCGCCGTCGCCCCCTTCGCCTCGCGCCGTCGCCCCCTTCGCCTCGCGCCTCGCCGCCTCGCCGCCTCGCCCCCTTCCAGCGCCCGCTCGCCGCCTCGCGTCCTCGCCGCCTCGCCGCCTCGCGCCTCAGCGCCCGCCCCTCCTCCCTTGCTGCGCGCCTGCGCCGTTGCGGGACAGCAGCCCGGGGTAATTTCCCCTTTCTTTGTACATTTTGAATTTTTGATGCTTTGTTTTTGTTTGTCTGTTTGTTAGAGTTAGAAACAAATTTTAGTTGATAGATGCCATTGTTTGTCTGTTTGTTAGAGTTAGAAACAAATTTTGACATAGAGAAACAAGACATTAGAGCTGAATTTTAGTTGATAGATGCCATTGTTTGTTTGTTTGATGATTTCTCTACATTTGTATAGGAAACGCAAGATGAATAAAAGAAACAAGACATTGAATTCGTTTTTTCAAGTTCGAACCACCGAAACCTCAGAAACAGGTCCTTCAACTCAAACAACTGATAATACCCCTAATGTTAGAGCTGAGCTCAAGCCCGGTGATGTTGAATCGGACCCCGGTAAGAGAATACCAATTGAGGAGTTAGATCCAGACATTAGAGATCTCGCTAGAAGGGAGTACATTAGTATGGGTCCTTGCCAACCAACTGATCATACATATGAAAAGATAAACGGTAGGAGCTTTCATGACTATTGGTTCAATAATCATCGTGGCTGGTTGGAATATAGCATTGAAAAAAAATCAGCCTTTTGCTTTTATTGTTTTCTGTTTAAGCAACCAAGAGCTGAAAACTATGGTATTGAAGCATTCACGAGAAATGGATTCAAATCTTGGAAGGATGGACCTAAAGTTTTTAATCAGCATGTTGGCAAGCATGATAGTGCTCATAATAAATCTAGGCAACATTATGAGGATTTCAAAAATCAAAGACAAAATCTGCCACATGTCTTTGATAGGGGTTCTCAGAAGCAAGAAGAAGAATACAAAGCCCGTCTCTTGATTATATTGGATATTGTTAAATTTTTGATACTACAAGCTCTTGCTTTTCGTGGTCATGATGAGTCTTCTAGCTCAATGAATAAGGGTAACTTTAAAGAGTTGTTGGACTTGTTCATAAAGAAAGACCCAAAGGTGGCAAAATTATTTGGGGATGCGGGAGAGAACCATAAGCTGACATCAAATAAGATACAAAAGGATTTATGCAAAGCTTGTGCAAAAGAGACCACAAATGTCATTCTTGAGGAGATTGGAGATAGTAAATTTGCATTACTTGTTGATGAGTCCAGAGATGCATCTATGAAGGAGCAAATGGCTATGTGTTTGAGGTCAGTACATTTGCTTGTGTGTGTGTGTGTTATTGTAGCCTTATAGATGTATTTTCTTAAAGTTCTTATATATTAATCATGCTCCTTTGTCTTATGTAGGTATCTCGGCAAACGAGGGGAGGTGATTGAGAGATTCATGGCAGTTGAGCATGTTCCTGACACTAAAGCAACTTCACTGAAGGTAGCCTTGGATGGTATGTTTGGTAATCTTGGCTTATCTATGTCTAATTTGAGAGGGCAGGGTTATGATGGGGCTTCAAACATGAGAGGGGAATTTCGTGGGTTGCAAAGATTGATCTTGGAGGAAAATCCTTATGCTCATTATATACATTGTTTTGCCCATCAGTTACAATTAGTGGTTGTTGCTGTTGCCAAGTGTTGTTCATCAGTAAGGGATTTTTTTGAGTACACAAGCATGGTTGTTAACATTGTTAATGCTTCTTGTAAAAGACATGATCAATTAGCCCAAGAGCAACATGATGAAATAGTACGTCAAATAGAGTCCGGGGAACTTCTTGAGGGAAAAGGGAAAAACCAATTAACGAACCTTGCAAGACCTGGTGATACACGGTGGGGATCACATCATAAAACATTGTGTCGTCTTGTTGAGATGTGGAAACCAGTTCTAAAGGTATTAGAAAATTTACACAATGATGCAGATAATGTTGCCCAAAGAACCACAGCCGCGGGGTTGATAAAGCACATGGAGTCTTTTGAATTTGTTCTCATATTGCATCTTATGATTAGATTATTGGGCAAGACTAACAATCTGTCACAATGCTTGCAATTGAAAAATCAAAATATTGTACGTGCTGTGGGATTGATTAAAACCACATTGGAGGATATTCAAGAGATAAGGCAGAATGGTTGGGATGGGCTCTTCAAAGAGGTAACAGACTTTTGTGTCAAATATAACATTCTAGTGCCAAATATGGAAGATACAAGGACTGCTAATGGCCGTTCAAGGTCTTGGGGTGGGCAATTGGTAACTTACAACCATCATTTCAAAATTGAAATATTCAATGTGTTGCATGATCAACTTATTGTGGAGTTGAACAACCGCTTTGCTGAAAGGTCTACTCAATTGTTGAGATGCATTGCTTGTCTTGATCCCAAGAATTCATTTGCCAATTATAATGAAGACAAGCTAGTAGATCTTGCTAATATGTATGCTGCTGACTTCTCTACATATGAAGTTACTTTTGTCCTTAGAAACCAACTAGACTCATTCATTCGGGAAGCAAGAGATGATCCACATTTGATGAATTGCAATGATCTTGGTCATCTTGCCATGAATATGGTTAAAAGTGATATGCACACAACTTTTCCCTTAGTTTACCGTCTGGTTGAGTTAGCATTGATTTTACCTGTTGCAACCGCAACCGTGGAAAGGGCATTCTCAGCAATGAGCATTATCAAGACCGGATTGAGGAACAAAATGGGTGATGATTGGATGAATCATAGAATGGTATGTTACATTGAGAGAGATGTATTTGTTAGTATCGAAGAATCCAAGATCATTGAGCGATTTCAAGGTTATCGCACACGTAAAGGTGTTTTGCCTCGTCCAACACGTAAGTATTCACATTTTGCATCTATTGTTAATCACTTTTGCCTGCTATATTATGTACTGATTCGCATTTCAAAATTTTGATGATTGAAGGTTTAGCGATGTCTGCTATTGAAGATGTAGTCATGGGAGGCTCAGATCAACCAATCATTTGATTTGGTATCAATCTTCTGTATCATTTATCTATGCCACATATTGTCTTTTGATTTGTCTTGCTTTATTACTTGACCCATCATGGAACATAGATTGATTCTTATATGTCTTGAAACTGAAGTTTTTTATGGGTAGTTTTTAGCCATTAGTTGTTCGCCTGGGGCGTCAACAATTCCTGGGTCCGCCACTGACTGTATGTATAATAGAATTCCATTTTAGTGTTAGTGTTAGTGTTATATTCTTGTGTGCAATTATATTGGGTCTTGATATGGTGTTTCTGTTATGTCCCTTGCATCCCACGAATTCTCTATCTCCTTGTGGTTGTATCTCCTGTTTCTGTTATGGTGCAGCATGAAGTGGCTCATGGAATGGACAGTTGAACTGCTCAGAGCTGTAATGTAAGTTACTGCTTTGTGATTTGGAGAGTAAATGGTAATCTGGCGTGTTTACTGCTTATTTACTAGTCTATTATCAGATAACTATAGATAAAGGTCCTTAATGTACAATAGCGCAATATATTTGTATGGATTTAATCAAGTGGAAATCTTCCGTAAATATTTTGTAAGCCTTCTTGTTTTGTGAACTCCGCCTATGTTGTCTCAACAGAGCCGGTCCCAAGCCCAGTTAAAGGGGGAGGGTTGTGATAGTCTTGGCGAGGCAACGTGAAAACTCAGTCACTCTTATGGAGATGAAACCCAAAAGATTTTTTTGTTTTGTACATGTACGACAATGCGGAAACGTCTTAGCCTTCCAGGCCGACGTGCTACGTGTTATATAGATGGGGTGTGAACCCAACACGTGTACATGTTGTTAGGATAGATGCTTAGAGATACAACTTGGAGGAGAAGGAAAACAAGACATAAGAAATATAAACGTTACATGAGTATCTATCCTGTCTAACTAATCCTCCTTCGGTTGGGTAAAGATCTTCCTTGCCGTAGGCATCATGGATTGCACAATATTATGTTTAACACCCTCCCTTAATCACAACTTTATTAAGTTGAGATTATACTTAAAGTCCTCAAAACTTCTTGTGGGTAGAGCCTTGGTAAAGCCATCTGCAACCTTGTCCTTTGAGTGAATAAACCGAATATCCAAAAGTTTATTTGCAATTCTTTCTCGGACAAAATGGAAGTCTATCTCAATGTGTTTGGTTCTCGCATGAAAAACTGGATTTGCTGATAGATAAGTAGCACCTAAATTATCACACCATAAGCATGGAGCTTTAGTGCTTCTCATGCCTAGTTCCTTCAAAATGGACTGCACCCATGTGATTTCTGCTGTTGCATTGGCCAATGCCTTGTATTCTGCTTCTGTACTGGATCTGAAAACAGTTGCTTGCTTTCTTGCACACCAAGATATCAAGTTAGGTCCAAAGAAAACTGCAAATCCACTAGTTGAACGTCTGTCATCCACACATCCTGCCTAGTCTGAGTCAGAAAATGCACTAACAAGTGTAGAGGGTGACTTGCAGAAATTTAGACCAATGCTCAAGGTATTTTTAACATATCTTACTATACGTTTTGCAGCAGTAAAATGAACTGTAGTAGGTGCATGAAGAAACTGACAGACCTTGTTAACAACAAATGATATGTCAGGTCTAGTGAGTGTCAAATACTGAAGTTCACCTACTAAGCTTATGTATCTTGTGTTGTCTTCTGAGTTCAGGAGTTCTCCTTCAACAAGAGATAATTTTTCTGTGCTAGATAAAGGAGTGGGTACTGGCTTACAATTTTGTAATCCAGCCTTTTTTACTGGATCTGTTGCATACTTAGCTTGGGAGAGGTGAAGACCATCCTTGTGCCATTTTACCTCAATCCCAAGATGGACTTGGCATCGATCGGACTCCTTTCATCCATCGCCGCCAGGTCTCGATCGATCCATGCATGCACCACAACTCCACAAGAGAAGAGCAGAGAAGAGAAGAGAAGAAGAATCAAGCGACACGAGCAAGCAGAGGAAGAGGGGAGGGGAGCCATGGATCATGGGGGCGAGTTTACGGTTACTCCGTTCGAGGAGAATGGCGACAGCCTGCTGCGGCAGATGTATCCGCCGCCGGTGGACCGCGCCGAACCCCTTGAAGTCTTGTGCTTCAATTTCGACCAAGACGGCAAGCCGTGGACGCTATCGGAGGAAGTGCTCCGGGAGATCTTCGGCTAGGTGTGGTGGGCCTTCGAGGATCCATCCAAAGAGGATATAATTGATGATGCCATCGGAAGGATCGATTCCTTCCTTCCTTCCTTCAGCTGTCTAATTAATTCATTAGCTTTCTTTCTGCTTGATCGACCCTGTACCCATCTTCTATAATATAATTTGTGTGCTTAATAATTGTTACCATCGATGGATTGGATTGAGCTGGCTTCGTCTGTGTATGAACTCTTGTTTAGCAAAACAATTGTAATATTCATGTTTAGTCTAGTTTCTTGCTTGTTCCTCTGCGCATTTTATTGCATTAATTAGGTGCAGAATAACTCAATTCTCAAAACCTGGATCCAACGGCCCAACCAGCTGCCCAAATTATTTTTTGGAATCACGGGGTTTTGGAGCTAGAACGAGTCACCACTGACATGACCAGCACTCATCTTGAAGTGGAAGCGGCGAGCAGTCTTGGAGGTGAATAGCTTCTAATTCTGCTCAGCATTTGCCAAAGGAGGTGCTTCGATTGAAAATGTTCTTCAGTTTCTTGAGGCTAATGCTAATTCTCTGTCCGGTTTGCAGGGTGGCTGGTGATGTTAAAAATACTAAGGGGATGACTGCTTTCTGTCTAAATACCAATTGATAAGCACTAGATCTGTATTATGGTCCTAGTCTGCGTGGTGGTGGTCCCTTGCTGGTACATGCATTCATAAGTTGAGTGGGTTGTTAGAGTTGTACAAGGTAGGTTACAGTTGGATTATGAATAGTATTGTGTTTAGACAGGATATGAAGTCGTGTCCTGGTAGGACACTTGTATCCTAGGCCTCTCATATATAGCGGGGGCGGACACACGATGTAACCGATGCCAACATAATAGCACAGGTACGCGGGGGAGCCGGCGGTGTGTGCCGGCGCCCGGACGGCCGGGGTGCGGTATTGTGACGGTGTCACGGGGAGGAGCGCCCGTAGTCATGCCCCGGGGATGTAGTCGTATCGGTGAACCTCGTTAACAAATCTCGGTTTCGTGCTTGTGTGATTGCTTGGTCCTCGGTAGATCGGTGGAGAGCCTCGGATTTATTCTTGCAAGTAGAGATGTGGGAAATTTGTGCTGCCTTATGCCCAAGGTATCTCAATCAACATTGTGCAGATGGTTTGTGGCAAAGCAGACACTCTCTAGTTTCTTCAACTTTATATCAAGTATTCTTGTTTGAATCACCAAAGTTTTGAAATTCTGAATCCAGCTGTACATGTCTTCAGGTGCATCATCAGAATTATGTGGCAGTTTCCTTGCGTTATCAATTCATTTATTCATGATTAGAAGCTTCAATTTTGAATTTTGTACTTTAAGCACTCTGTTTGTGTATGCACCATTTAATCGGTCGATGATGCCTAAGTTTTTGTTTGATGATTCAATCTAGTTTCTTGCCTATTCCTCTGCATATTGATTGCATTTGGTGCAGGTGAGGAACACACAAGCTCTGGGAACTTTGTAGTTGTAACCAGAGCCAGGAACTTGCCTCCTGTCTTATCTGATTTCTTTGCTGCTCTACATATCCTCATACCTATCTACATGTAGATCAATGGGTCAGTCGTTCAAGGACCTGATTGGAACGGGATTCATCAGGACTCATCGTTTCCCCTGCCTGTTTTCTACTCCTTCCGTTCCTAAATAATTATAGTTGGGGAGAACTAGTCTTCTCCCCAGCTACAATTATTTAGGTACATCCTATGCATCCCGAAGACTTCGTGTATCCATGTATCTGTCTTCCCTCGGCCTTCCGGTTGAAATCAAACACGTAGCATCAAAACGTGAATTTTTTGCATTTAGATGCTTGCGTTGCCACTTAAGTCATTGCATCTTTGCGATGACCTCTTTTGACTAATATAACAGCGGCTTCATCTCCCGTTCTGAGGATGCAGGAGGTGAATTAAGTCTGATGGGCCTTAACAAGAGGCTCTTGCAAGCAACAAAATTCAGGTTTCGCAAGCATGCACGATCGACTGCCCATGAGATCACAAGATGACAGAAATATGGCAATTCGATCAGAAAGGCCATATACCAGATTGCAAGCACATGTGCAATTCGATCAGAAAGGCCATATATAATTTTCATTTTCAATGGTAGCTCACCATCAGTGCATGACCTAAGTAACCGGGGTCTCTTTTTTGCAAGCCCATGCACAACCGATTTAATCAGGCCTGTCTTTTTTTCATTGGCTTATAATCTCAACAAGGCTTGCTTATTGCCCACCAACTTGTTGATTCGTCGCTAAGATATATAAATTGATAAAATTCGTTGTAAGGGAGCAACATGGGACTATTTTTAATGTATAAACGAACATGGAAGGATTAATTTGCTATATTGCCTCGCATGGGCGTTGGGACAAAGGAAGCATCTGAATGTGATTCGCCTAGGCCTTGGGCCGGAGAAAGCAAATCAACAATAAGAGGATTTCTTCATTTGCTTCTGGACAACAAAATTGCCTAGTTGAGTTGGTTTGCGTTGTGTGTGAGCTTTCCTTGCCACCCAGATTTGAGTCCAGCCCACACCAAATTTTGTGTTGGAGTATTTGAAAAATGCAATCTTATGAATACATATCTCTAAAAAATTCCACAAGACATCATCGATGTGGCCAATGTGTTTGTTCTGCCACATAACTTAAAACACTCATGAGTGAACAATCAAACTTTAGTGGATGCAAGATTCAAAAATATGTTGCCAATAATTACATGAACATATTTCAAGGCTATTATACATGTTACATTTAGTTTATGTCTACATCATTTATTAATTGTTCCTAATACCTTTACTATGTTTTTTTTGTCGGAACTGCAAAAACGAGATATGGAGGAGGCCGAGGGCCTTGCTAGAGAGTTGGCGGAGGACGACAAGAAACAACAAGAGTTGTTTGGTTACATTGATGTTAAGAAGAAAAAGACGAAAGTATATGGGTCATTGCCAAGCCCCAAGCAATCTCCAACGAAAAAGGGAAGAGGTCACTGGATTTTGACAGCGGAGATTTCTGGACCAGTTTAAGCTTGAGACCATGATTTTTTTCAATTTCAAACAATGTTTTTGTTGTTTCACACTATGTTTGCAATTATGGCATAATTTATTCATGATACAGGCCTTTGGAAAACATTATAGCGAAAATTATGCATGTGTTTATGTCCAACCCTACAGTTGTTTGTGAGCAGGCCTTGCACCTAAACAAGTATGCACAACACAAGGGTGTTAAATGCCTATATGTTATCTCTCATGAAACTGTTTTACACTGCGCTTAACTGTGCAAATGGAGTATGTGATGCCGCAGCATCAAATACAATTGCGACAGGGAAAATATGATGCAAAATGGTGCAGTAAATACTCCAAACAGACATTTTATGTGACCTCCATAACGTGACCATCTTGATGCAGAATCGTCCTCGGGATCCGCACAGTCTGACGTGATCTGCTTCAGGATTGGTGCAGCATCAGGAGCGCAGTGCAGGCAGATCCCCACCAAGAGCGCCACACCGCCCCCCGCGCGCGTCGCAGGCCGATTGATAGAGTTGTCTGTCCGCGTGAACGATTCTAGGTGGATCCTCCCCACACGATCCAAGGGTCTGCATGCAGATCTGTCTCGAGGTGTGCGCCTGCTCCCTCTTTCGGAACAACATGCAATACGGGCCTATTTTTCCGTTGAGCAAAATTTTTCTCCAGTAAATCTATTTCCAAATATTTTCCTACAAACACAATAACACGACCTCCATGTTGGCCCTAATTCTGGTTGCAACTGTTTAAAGTTAGACATCAAAAGATCACATAGAAAATGCAAATAGAAGATTTCAAACTCATACCGTGACAAGGCAGTGGAGCTCCAATTCGTTGAGACATGTATTTTTTTTCTTTCCAAAATACACTAAATAACTAGCATGATGAAGTCGAATTTAGAGACCACGTTACACAAAGCTAATGTCATACGACTCTGTCTGCACTACAAAAAATATGCTCATACATGACGTTTTTTAAGATGTCGTTGATGAATTCGTCATAAATCTATGACGATTTCATCCGAGATTGTCGTAAACCGTTCGAGGGGATCAAATCTATATATAAATTACGACGATGTGAGTCAAAAATGTCGTAACCACATAAGATGAGATTGTCATAACTTTTATGACGATTATAAAAATGTCGTAACATGTTCTAACTATGTTGACATGTCACTCGTGGGTCCATTCTATCCCACCTCATCCTAGTTTGTGAAGCAACCTACTATTCTATCATTTTAAAAATTCTCGAAAAATTCTCATAAATACTTTGGATCATATATTCCTCAAATATGTGAAAACCCTTCCTTCCATAGTTCAAAAATAATTCAGCAATATTCATTTTCCTATTCTGTTCAGAATAGCACTTTGTGAAGGAAGTGCTATTTCTAATTCTTTGATTACCCTTAAATTTTTTGGGCACCCTTTCCTATCCAAATCATTGCATCATGAAAACTTTTGTAACCATTTGCCTAGTAAATCTTTCTCAGCAAATTTTCAAAGTTTGTGTTCAACTAACAGCTTTGTGAAGGAAGTACTAGATAGCAATTTCCTGATGAGTTGAATTTTTTCCACATCTTCTTCTATGTGTCCAAAACATAGCTCTCCGCAAAATTTTAGCCCCATCTAACAATCTATGTGAGCTCATCATCGAATTTTTGTTTCTGGTAATATTTTCAGTTTGTGAAGCAACTACATTTTATATTGCTTTGTAGTTGATGAAAATTTACCACGGAATGAAACTGACCATATAAACTAACTCCACCAAATTTTAGCTCATTTAATTCAGCCAGTTACCCTCAATAATGTTCCCAATATTCTGTTCAGTAGAGAGCATTGTGAACGAAATACAATTTTTGTTTATCCAAATTTTATGAAATTTTTACAGTGCCTTAATGTGCCTAAATTATCATCCTCCTTCAAATTTCAGCTCAATCCAATCATATATGTGAGCCCAGTTTCAAATACCATTTTCTGTCCAGATTGGCACATTGTGAAGGAAGTGTCACTTTAACATGTTCAAATGGTATAATTTTTTTTACAGTGCCTTCATATGCCCAAATTAACATCATACACCAAATTTTAGCTCAATCCGTTTAATTATTTGATCCTAGCTTCAACATCCATATTTTTGCACAGTGTGTTACTTTGCAAAGCAAGTGTCACCTAGATTCATCCATTTGAGCTAAAAATTTGCCAAGAGATCCTCCTTAGTAGATAATAATCCTCAGCCAAAATGTAGGCCCATTGTCTATGTGCATTACCCGCACCGCTAATCAAATACTTAGCTGTTAATTAGTATTTGAACTTAGTTCAGTCTCCTCGTGAGATTCTTTTATTGTATTCTTCTTTCTAACACCTACCAAGGGATTTTCTAACCCACCAGACATGCCTATTCCACCCAGAACGCGTGTCAACGCAATGGTCAGGCGATGACCATGCGGCTGGCATGCAAGTTCACGCGCTCTGGAGTTGGAGCCCTCGACCACCATCCAAACCTCGACGTCAAGCCACCACACCATGTATTTATGATTAAATAGATATTTATGTACCTATAAATGATTTTTGAGAAAAATAAAGAGCAAACTATAATGCAGTTGTAGTTAAAATTTAACCCGCTTCCAACTTAATCGACATAAATTTGTCTTTTTTACGAGAGGTGGATAAAAGCCTTTAACATCCAATCATTTTGTCAATTGTACATTAAATATGTCCTAGTATTTTAGAAAAATGATTTGGTCTAATTTTGAAACAAATATATGATAGCTCCTTCACAAAAAAATGATACCACACCCAAAAATAATAATGTTGCGATGGTAATTCAACCCGACAAACGACACGAATGGCAGATTGTACTTATTGGTCAAGTATATGCTATCAAAAACAATAAAGTCTCTGAAAGCCTCGTAGTCAAGTTGGATTGACTATTAGCCTAGAAAAGTCCCTTCATATGGCCAAGTTCATCAACCAAGTACTTAAGAAAAAAATTTGGATCTCGCTCCCATCGCGCCATCATGTGACTGGTCACCGTTTTAACATAACTTGCACCGATTGTCTCTTGTTTATTAGCATGGCAGAAATTACAAATGCTCCTCATTGTGCATCCGACCAGATCTTATCCACTGTATTGCATTCATAAAATATTCATAATATGGTGTTTGTGGAACCCACATTTTTCATGTCTGCAATGTCCGCTTTCTACTCATCGCTAATCCATCTGTGCGAACACAAAAGACAAGAAAGATCCCGTGGGGCTAGAGTATGGTTGTGCTCATCGATGAAATCCTTGACAAACCATCGACTTGTTTCATCCTGTCTTGCAATGACCAATTCAGCGTTACACCCAACACGAGTTAAAACCCATGGCCTCCTCTTTCTATCTTTCATCTTCCACTTCATGTGTTTCTCTCCACGAACTCCTTCACGACTACACACATTTTTTCTTAAAATTATATGATTATTGGATCCGTCACGTTCAACATAGCTTCTCCTCACACTACAACCTTTCTCAAGAGCATATTTGGTATAGAATCCATAACCTTCATCCTCAGTATCAAACATTTTGCTGACAACGTCATGGTACTCAAACATACACTCAGCACTTACATCCACCATGTCTTCATGCATATAACATACATAATTAACAGTTGGTGTTTATTGGATGTCAAATAGCTCATAGGCAAAGGCAAGTGCATGGAAAAGGCTGTATGAAATCTTGTGGGGAATATTAAACTTTGCTTGTTTTACGTGTGAGGGCAACCGATCATCAACATCCAAAAACTACTATCCTAGCATGGATGATTGAAAACCTAAATTATATTGCATGCAATATGAAAACCTAAATTTATGATGATTAAAATAAACTAAACTAAGTAGGAATAAATGAAGTTGTATCTCATTTTCTTTGCATATGCAAGCAATCCTCCAATGCCATGATGAAGCTTTCATCTCAAACACCAAGTAAGTCACTTTTTTCATTGATGATAAAGGGAGTAAGCAATGGCCCATCTAATAGAAGCTCGTCAGAGCTGCAATGAAGAGTCGGGCGTCGCCGGTGTGGCGATGGAAGCTGTTGTGTTGAAGTTGGACTTGGTTTTGTTTCTCAAGGCCCATCTAATATATGCATTATTGGTATATAACTCAGTCCAAAATCCCAGGCACGTGTTAGAGCAGATGCGCATGGGTCATCAAATAAAAAACATAAAGAATGGCCGGATGGAATAACAGAGGCAACTCCAACATACATACATACAGTATATAAGAGCTAGCACAGCATGACTTGGAAAACTAAACTGAATACGTATAAGATTACATTTCCTTTGCCTGGATATCGATTAAACAGCGCAATTGCATGCGCTGCATACAAACAAACAAAGTCGCTAGTCACATACCAACGGAATCCATCCACCATCCATCCATGCGAAAACAGTACTACTAGGATGACTGGCTCGCATCATGTCAGTCATCCTCCTTGAGCGGAAAAGCCATATCCATGACGATCGCGTCGTCATCCTCGTCTTCATCCTCCTCCAGCGGAAAAGGCATCGACGGACCCCCCTCGTCGACGGGAGCACTCATCCATGGATCACCCTCGACCACATCCATGACGATGGCGTGCCTGCTCACATCGATATCCTCGTCTTCATCCTCCTCCAGCGGAAAAGGCATCGACGGACCCCCCTCGTCGACGGGAGCACTCATCCATGGATCACCCTCGACCACATCCATGACGATGGCGTGCCTGCTCACATCGATATCCTCGTCTTCATCCTCCTCCAGCGGAAAAGGCATCGACGGACCCCCCTCGTCGACGGGAGCACTCATCCATGGATCACCCTCGACCACATCCATGACGATGGCGTGCCTGCTCACATCGTTATCCTCGTCTTCATCCTCCTCCAGCGGAAAAGGCATCGACGGACCCCCCTCGTCGACGGGAGCACTCATCCATGGATCACCCTCGACCACATCCATGACGATGGCGTGCCTGCTCACATCGATATCCTCGTCTTCATCCTCCTCCAGCGGAAAAGGCATCGACGGACCCCCCTCGTCGACGGGAGCACTCATCCATGGATCACCCTCGACCACATCCATGACGATGGCGTGCCTGCTCACATCGATATCCTCGTCTTCATCCTCCTCCAGCGGAAAAGGCATCGACGGACCCCCCTCGTCGACGGGAGCACTCATCCATGGATCACCCTCGACCACATCCATGACGATGGCGTGACTGCTCACATCGTTATCCTCGTCGAGCGGAAAAGCCATCGACGGATCCCCCTCGTCGACGGGAGCACTCATCCACGGATCACCCTCGACCACCACATCCATGACAATGCTCGCGTCGTCATCCTCCTCTAGCGGAAAAGCCATCCACGGATCCCCCTCGTCGACAGGAGCACTCATCCACGGATCACCCGCGACCACCACATCCATGGCGATGGCGATGGCGTCTTCCTCTGCTCGCGTCGGTTGATTCTTCCTGTGCTCGCGTCTGCGTGCGTGGGAAGTGGGAACCGACGGCCGGGGGTGGAATCGATCGGGGGAACGACCTAGCTAGAGCGAGCCTGCGTATATATAAAAAGGCCGGCTGGAATTAATCCGACGATGAGTCCAACACGTCCTACGATCGGCCCAAGTAGCATCCCTCCCACTTCCGTGTTTTGGAACCTGCCGGTTTTTTAGTTTTTTACTTACGATTTTCCCTTTTTTCCTTTATACAATTTTAATTTAGTTTTTTTCACGTTCATTTTCCCCCTTATTTGAATTGTCCTTTTTTACTTTTCATATCATGAACACTTTTTGTTCATCAAATGCAAAAAACAAACATATATAGACTCTGGTCCTTGGTTGCATTTCTAAAAAGAATTTCCAAATCCTATTGCTGTCGTCCGGACTTCTTATAAAAAGAAAAGGAAACGAGCTAAAAACACGAAACTTACTAGCAAAAGGCCCCGTGCATTGTAACGGGAGAAAATAAAAATCAGAATTTTCAATGGCCAAGATCACATTTTGCTGCATCATCGAGATACAATATTGTTCTTAGTTTTGTGCAATTGTAAACATTTTTAAAAGTCACGAACATTTTTCAAATTCCTGAACACTTTTACAAATATTCCAACATTTTTTAAAATCAAGAATATTATTTGAATCACAAATGTTTTATACTGTTTGCAAACATTTTTTATAAAAATTATGAGCATTTTGAAACATATTCCTTGAATCGGTAAACATTTCAGGTATTTCGCTAGTAAATCACAAACGGGTTTTGAATTTTTTGGATATTTTTCCTAAAAAGTGGAATGTGTAGTGCATAGGCAGCCGTCCGCCGTTGAGTGTGTAGTCAAAATAATAAAATATATATATATCCTATTCCCCGAATTTTTGTGAATTTTGTATTTAATTCAATCATCAACATTTTTTAAATTTTCCAAATTTTGGTGAATTTCATTAGCATTTTTTCATACAAGGATTCTTTATAATATCACGAATAATTTTGTATCCCCTGAACATTTGTTTTTAAAATTTTGAATTTTTTTTAAGAAGCATATATTTTTCAATAAAACCATGAATATTTTTGTAATCCACAAGCATTTTATGATTTATGAAAAATATTATTTATAAATTCATATTTTTTATTTTTGGATTTTTTTGAAGTCACAAATTATTTAAAGTAGAAAAAATGAAGAAAGGATAAAAGAGAAATTTTAAAACAACCCGCCCGGACATGGAACGACGCGCGTTGCGTCTTTTCCCAGCGCGTAGGTCATAGTACAGGAGGTCCTTATTACATGGGTCGGCTCAGGCGGAGGATTCTCATGTGTGATCTTTTATTACTTCTAGGTGGCATTGATAGGTAATATTTGACAAATTTGGAGGCAATCTTTGTGACATATGGCAAGCAGTAATAGCACATTTATTATTAGCTATAAAATAGATTTATATTCTAAGAATTCGAGAGAACCTATTATTAATGAAGAAAGTGAAGCCCAAGATGATCAAAATGAAACTTATATATTTGATTCTGAATCGCAAAGGGGTGATGATGAACAAAAACCCACTCAATATTATTATTATTATTATTGGAAAACGTAGCATGGGAAAAAAAAATCCTACACGCAAGACCTATTCATGGTGATGACCATCTACTAGAGGGGAGAGTGAATGTACATACCCTTATAGCTCGCTAAGCGGAAGCGTATATAACGCGGTTGATGTAGTGGAACACCTTCGCGATCCAAATCGCAATTCGTCCCGCGATCTCATCACGATCCGTCCCGTGATCCCATCACGATCCATCTCGATCTAGTGTTGAATGGACGGCACCTCTGCGTTCCACACACGTACAGCTCGATGACGATCTTCACCTTCTTGATCCAGCAAGAGGGACGAAGAGGTAGATGAGTTCTCCAGCAAGATGGACGATCTATTAGTTATGTTAAATGAGTGTTCAACACACATGCACACGCACAACCCACACAACGGGCGCGCGCACACACACACATGCACACACAGGCACGCACACACATGATTGAGAAATACATGTTTCAAAGTTAATAATCTTGTACATTGATTGAATTTTAAAACAGTACTAACTAGGCATTAGTAAACATTCTAGTTAAGACCATGTTTTGGTAAATAGATGGTAAATAAGTAAAAAATGTTCAAAATAAATTGAACTCATAATTTACTAGTTCATACTTGTTGGCGGTTGTTTTTTAGAGTTGGACTACTACTAAATTAGTAGGAAATTCCAACTACATAAAAGCCGGCGTCCCTTCCCTCTTACTCCTTAATTGATTCCCTTCTTCTAGTGTTTGTCTTATGGTTCAGTCGGGAAGGGAAGGAGGGAGGTCGGTTGTATATAAAGGCCGGTGACGGTGGAGTCTGACTCATCCAACCCATAGACCGAAACACAGTCCGACGTACGACGAAATCCTATTGCTTCTCAGCCCAAGTCGGAGCACAACCCATAGACCGAAACACAGTTGTTTAGGGGCACGACTATGTCTAGCCTTCAGCAAGACCTCGCTTCGGGCTCGCTGAAGGGTCAGCGAGTTGGGCCGGCCCAAGAGCGCGTGAGGCCACAACCTCTTTTTCCTTTTATATACAACTTTTTGTATCTTTTTCTACTTTTACTTTCGTACTTTTTATATATTTTAAACTACTAAAATATATTTATTACATAAACCATCTTTAAAAAATATTCGACAAATGTTGAACAAGTATTTTTTTTAAATGTTGAACCGGTATTTGAAAAAATGTTGATCATGTATACAAATATCTTTAAGAAGCATTTTAAAAATATTGAATAAGTATTAAAATATATGGATCATGTATATACAAAAAAAGGTTGAACAAGTATTTTAAAAAACGTTCAAAAAGTATTTGGAAAATGTTGAGAAAGTTTTTGCAAAAACTTTGATCATGGACATAAGAATGTAGAAGGAAAAACAAAAGGAAACAAAGGAAAACCAAAGAAAATGAAAAAAAAGGAAAGGGGAAATGAAAAGAATCTGAAGAAATAAATGAAAAACCTGAAGAACAAAAATCAATGAAAATAGAGAAAAAAACAGAGAATAAGAAAAATGAAAAGAAAACGAAAAACATGGGAAAACGGAGAAGAAATAGTGAAAACCCCACCCGATACAAATTAAGTTGGTCCGACATACTAGTTCAGCACGAACGTGATTCTAGCCCAGTAGCAAGCAGCCGGTGCAATCAACCAGTAGACCAACTTCTCAAAAAAAAAAAAAAATCAACCACGGTTTGAATCCCCCTCTCCCAACCGAAATCACTAATTGAGGACTACACCTTTCAACCATTATTCTCACCTTCTCAGATTGCGACAAGTGGCGCACTGATGCATGCCTCTTATCGCAACCTGGGAGTTTTCCTTTTTTTTTCGTACATCCGTATTTTCAAAAGGTTTTAACTCCTAAATCGTGCGTTCAAATCTTGAAGCGTTTTCACCGTTGGATTTCTCGCGTCGAGATCATCAAAATTAAATCTTATGTTGATAGGTTTTGATGATTTTTTTTCACGAAAAAAAGCGTGTCTCACGTGATAGAAAAAAAACATGTTTTTTCCTTTCAGGGAGGCACTGGGCCGTGCCTCTTGCGGAGGCAAAACCGTGCTCTCGCGAAAGCAAAATCGTGCCTTTCACGGAAAAAAATAGAGCCGAAAATGCGTTTTTTTTATTTTTCGAGAGGCACGGGCCGTGCCTCTTTTGAAGGCAAAACCGTGCTCTCGCGGAAGCAAAACCATACCTCTTGCAAAAGAAACAGAAAATGCGTTTTTTTCCTTTTCAAGAGGCACGGCCGTGCCTCTCGCAATAGCAAAACCGTGCCTCTCACGAAAAAAAGCGAGCAGAAAACACATTTGTTTTCATTTCCGAAAGGCAGAGTCGTGCCTCTCGCGATATCAAAACCATGTGCCTCGCGGGTAAAAGAAAGAGTAGAAAACACATTTTTTTCTTTTCCGGAAGGCTCGACCGTGCCTCTCGTGAAGGCAAAACCGTGTCACTCGCGGAAGCAAAACCGTGCCTCTCACAAAAAAAAAACAAAAAACACATTTTTTCCCTTTCCGAGAGACACGACCGTGCCTCTCAAAATAGCAAAACCGTGCCTTTGATGGAAGCAAAACCGTGGCTCTCGCGAAAAAAAAATAAAAAACACGTTTTTTCACGAAAAAATATTATTTATTTTTTTGTTTAGTCAGAAAGCTAAGAAAGATCGATGAAAAACCAAAGCACCAAAAAATCAAAAAAAAACAATTTAAAAAGCCGAAAACTCTTGCGGAAAAATTAAAAAACGAAATCTGAAAAAAGCTCTTAGAACGCGACACGTGGTGACGCACATGAGTGCTTACTGGAAACCTCCTCAAGGAGCGCTCGCTAACTAATGACTCCCTCCCTCCACCCAACGTCTGTTTCTGTAGCGTTCAACACGAGAGTAACTTCTCGTCTCGCTTAATGTGAGAAATAGACGCCGCGGTTGTTTGGGGCGCCCCTATATCTCGCATTCAGCGAGACGGACGAAACCCAGCCTGAAGGGTGGCCCTAGTTGGGCCGGCCCATGCATACGGGAACAGCAGCCTCTTTTTTGTTATTTTTTGTTTTCTTATTTTTGTTTTTCTTTCTTTTACCCTGAAGGGTGGCCCTAGTTGGGCCGGCCCAGGCACACGGGAACAGCAGCCTCATTTTTGTTATTATTTTTTTCTTTTACTTTTGAACTTTGTTTATGCTTTCAAATATTTCAAATAAATATATTAATAAATTACTTCACCATAAACATTTAAAAATATTGATCAAGCATTTGAAAAAAATGGATATGAAACAATTTGATCAAGTATTTAAAAAATTGTAAATCAAGCATTTCAAAAATGTTAGACGAGTGTTTGAAAAATGTTGATCAAGCATTCCAAAGATGCTAAATGTGTATAGAATTTTCTTCTACCGTGTTTTAAAAAATTGATGAAATTTTTAGACCGTGTATATAAAATGTTAATCAAGTATCTGAAAAATATTAATCATTTAAAAGAAGAAATGTGTATAAAAATATGATGACCATCTGTTCAACAAATGATGGAAAATTTTAATCAAGTGTATAGAAATATTAATCAAGAAGTTTGAAAAATGTTAATCAAATATTTGAAAAATGTCAAGTGTTTACTTTTTTGCAGGGAACAACCAACTATTGATTCAACCGCACAACTGAAACTAAGAAACTGACAAGGTACAAAACAAAAATTGTGTTTACATTTCTGCGGGGAACAACCAATTACTGATTCAACCGCACAACTGAAACTAAGAAACTGACAAGGTACAAAACAAAAACTGTGTTTACATGTTTGCGGGGAACAACCAATTATTGATTCAGCCGCACAACTGAAACTAAGAAACTGACAAGGTACAAAAAGAGGTAACAACATAGAATCAATGTACTGTACAGTTTTTTTTTTCAATCAAAAAGAACTTGGATAACATCATTCTGACTACCTAACCTGCATTAGCTAGCCAGCCCCAGTCTTTACTTTGACTCTTATGTGGATTCTGCCATCTATAACATACATGCTCCCGTCGCCAACTAGCTGCGCCCACGGGCACGAGAACAGGTCCGCCATTCCGTAGGTGTTGCCATTTGTAAAACCCCGGTTGAATCTGAGCTTATTGAAAAAATCTCCAGAAGGCCGCTGCCTCACAGCAAAGTTAACATTCAGATTAACTGGTGTCTGTCTCAGATGATTGGTACCAAGAAACAAACCGAGTGCCATGGGCGCGCTGGAAGCTGGATCCATCCTGCAAACAACTCTCATGAAGAACGTATGTCCATAGAAGGTGAAGACTTCTGAATTGATGCGGCTGGTATTCCCTGGTTTACTTATGCGGTAGCAGTCATCTAAGGTCAAGTCCATGTAAGCTATGGCTTCTGCATATGGGTGAAGAATTGAAACTTTCACTGGCTTGGTCAGATACACCCTAGGGTCATAATTCCAGTTGCAAACTCGGGAACATGTGTTGTCATCCTTGAAGAGAAGTGCGTTCATAATTATGGTCATCACTCGCTTTCTGTCGTCAGCCATGAGAGGGCACTCAAAAAACTGTCTTAATCCATCCAGTGACACATGCATAAACCTGACAAGATGTATCAACTCATTGCAGAAGACATCCCTGCTGTGACTCGGGTCAGGGTAGTTCTCTGAGGCCCACTTAAGCAAAAAGTTGTAAACGTGATATTCTGAAGGAACAATCAGCTCGCTACTCAGGAACACACATCTGATGACAGAGAGGGGCATTTGGAGTAACTCATTTTCATGCCTGAAATAATAAGTAGGAGTAATAAAAAGCATCAATACACATGTGCAACCACTTATATGAGCTGTATAGCTTATATACAAGTCAAAAACAAGGAAAACTGATGATTCTGATACATGCAAAATTTCAAAATTCTAGTACATATTGATATAAGCCCAAGAAAGACTATTGCCCAAGTGTCTGGTGCCCAAGTATTATTTGCACTTTGATCTGCAATCCTCAATTTAAAACCCCCACAAATTTCACAACAGGGCAACAAACCAATTCGATGAACAAAAATGAATCATTTTAGTGGTCACTTACTGGACAACATCCTTGAATTTGAGAGCTACGAAGTCACCAGCTGCAGACTTCAGCGGTCCCAAGGCTTCTGACAGTACTGAATTTGTAGTTGTAAAATCCAGGTACATACGAGCAGTCCCAAGTGTCATCTCCGAATTCAATAATAATTCTCCGCACTCACTGATAGCTGTTGTAACTTCATACTTATCAGCAGCAAGTAGAGTTGCAAGCAAACTCTTCGGGTCCAATTTGCTAAATTCTCCATTATAAATAAACTTGATTATTTCCAGCACCGGCTCCAACTCTGAAAGATATTACATCAAAAAACAGTATTAAAACCAACTCTAGTTTTATATTTCATTGCATAAGAAGTTTATGAGTGAATTTCATAACCTGCTTCCGACACTTGTAGTTCAATTACGTTCTGATTAGACTCCTTCATTCCATTTGTAAAAAGCTATAAGAAGCAAGAACGCTAAGTAAGCTTGGAAAACACGCCATAATCAAAACAACTATCATAATCATAATTAGCTAGAGTTACCTTATGGAAAAACTGACTTTCAGAAGCAAGGAGCATTGCGGATACTCGGATATGTTGCACCTGAGGGACTGGTGTTTTCTGCACATTATCTGCGATAAACAACAAAATAAAAGAAAACAGTTCAGGAAACAGATCACCCTAGGCACTCATTTTTGTATGTGTCAACGAAGGAACAAACAGGAGAGGAATCATATTGACAGAAAAATATAATCATTATCAATCATGTGCAAATTTTAAGAACAGAACAAACAGGAGAGAAATCATATTGACAAAAAAAATATAATCATTATCAATCATATGCAAAGTTTAAGAACAGAACAAACAGGAGAGAAATCATATAATAGGAGAAAAATCACTTGTAAACCCTCACCTAAGCCTTTGCCAGCATTATCTATCTTTCCTTCCTCTTGAAGCCTCACATAAGCCTTTCTGTAAGGGCAAAAAATCGTAATAAGAAATCACTGAAAAAAGGGTGCTGCATTGGCAACATATTTCTAAGGATTCATGTAGTATAAACTTCCAGAAACACATTTCTTTCCTGTTCATTCTCTTCTGGCAAGGACTATTAATATTTGCAAATGATGGATAATACATTATCATTTTTTATTTTAGTTACTGCTAATTAAAATAGAAGTACGGCTAAGCAAATACAAAAAAAATTACAGCTCCTGGCATAAAAACAAAATAAAAGGGGAGCTTTCCTTATGCATCTAATTCTATAGAACTGTCAAAAATAACAAATCCATATCCACGCACCTTGCATGCCTGGAGAAATCAGCTAACCTATCATCCTGTGCAGGTGAAAAACAGGTTAGTAGTCGACATGATCCGATTATGGCAGGAGTGCGCATAATAACTATTTACCGGACAAAGCTAGTAAGGCCAAGTAGATGAAGCAGAAACATTCTAGCATAATAAATACTCCTCCTCCTTCTAGATAATACTCTTGGTACATGATGCAGAAACATTCTAGAAGTAGAAAACAACCAATCTTTTTTTCTCTGAATTATGGATAATCTGCTAAGACTATCCAGAATTCTAAATGTACATGAAGCAGAAACAACCCATCTGAATTATGGATAATGAAGTAAAAAACTAGAAGCAGAACTTTCCAGAATTCAGGAGTAAAATTCTAGCATAATTCAATTTGGTCATCTTAGATCAAATAAGACCTGATCCATAATCGGAGGAAGAGTAAAAAACAAATTGCACTCTTGGTACATCAAGCAGAAGCATTCTAGCATAGTAAGACATGATCGGACTATGGCAGGAGTAATAAATACAGCACCATGTTGTTCATCTGAATTTTCACTCAAATTCACATATGTTTGCATAGAGATATATTTGAACAGAAAATACTCTATTTCTAGAAATGAAATGTAATCAGCCTATGACCGTGAGTGACAGCAATACACAATATTCTGGGCATAAGCAAGAAACACACATTAAAATCAGACTTACATCCGTATCATTGGCCTCGATATTATTTGGTTTCACTGGGTTTGTATTGCCAATGACAATGACCCCTGCAGGCCCTTTGCTCTGATAAGAGAAAAAACAGAAGCAGATTGTCACGTAAATACTAAGTAATTTATGTGCTGAATGAGTGAAGGACGTAGTAAGAGAATTTTCTTACTGTATAGCCAACTGGCTCATCACTTTCCTCCAAACTGGACTCATCCCTTCTTTCATATGCTTCTTGCCTCTGTTTTGGTTTACAAATAGAAAAACAAAGCCGAAACAAGCATATGAGACAATGTAGTAAAACTTATTCTACTGATATCGTAACTGAGAAGAATTATACGATGAATGCAAACCTTCTTTACAGTGTCTGGTGAAGTGACATCATCTGCATTTAGAGGACATGAAACCTATTAGAAGAGATTATGGGAATAAAGGGCTAACTCATAGTTACAAGATACTGGAGGGAAGATAAAAACTGCTGATAGCAGATCCTGCCATGAAGCGATGATGGGGGTAAATGCGCTATTCATAGGTACAAGAGATGTTGGAAGCAAGATAAAAACTGACAGCAGAAGCTGATGCGCTATTCATAGGTTACTCGAGCAATGTACCTGTCCTAAATCTTGAGCAACGAGACAATCTTAGAATAGCATCAGATTTCACCTATTTCCAACCTGTCCTAAATCACGAGACAATCTTAGGAATAACATCGAATTTCACCAGAATCTCCAACCTCGGAGTGACGATTATTTTTACGTGCTGCTGGAATTACACAGAAGTATGTACAGCTAGCGCGGACAAAGATTGAAGAGGAAAATCAAGAAACCTAGGTCTCGTCACAGGCAGTTGGAAAACAACCGAAGAGGAAATGAACAACTCGTCGTCGCAAGAAAAGCTGGCATACCTCGAGCTCGGGGGCGCTTACGCGAGACTGGAAGATCCGGATCGGCAGAAACCACTTCCAGGCGGAGTGTCTTGTCAGAGAACAGAGCTGAATCGAACGCAAACCGGAAACAGGGGCGCCGCGACACGGGCGCCATGATGGCGGGAACGGAGGTAGCGCCGGGAGAGCGGAGCGGAGCGGATGGGGACGGGGAGCGGCGGAGGTACTTGCAGCCAAGGGGCGTCGGCGGCGGAGGGCGGATCCGCGGCGGCGGTGGAGGGCGGAGGGCGGATCGGCGGCGATTGCGCAGCGCGAAGGAATTGCGGTGGAGAGTGGTTTGGTTGCGATGGAGGGGGGCAAAAATGAGGATCCAACGGCTATATAAGGGCCTTCCCGCAAACATCAGGGCTCGCGTGGGTCTTCTCAGCAAATTTGCCGAGGCGGCCCTTGGCCCTTGGATCTGAGATCCAACGCGCCTAGTGAAGCCCAGCTGACTCTCCCGGTTTCCCTTGTCATTAATTAATAAAATAAATAAATAAATAGCCTAAAAGCTGGGGGTTGCACGAGGAAAAAACATACTACTCCCTCTATCCTAAAACCATAGTACTCTCTGTGGGGGTTGCTCAAGACACTTATTTTGAAAATCTGAGTGGGGGTGTCACATACGTTGACACGTATGAGTACAATTTCCGTAGATCATATGCAAAATTTGGGAGGTTTACGTGAGTCCGGACCTCCGTCACCCTCAGGCCATCTAAAACCCCACCGGAGTATGCGTCTTTCTCACTCTATCCCTCTTCCCTTCTTTGTATCCGCTCCCTTTTAGGCCGACGCCCTCACATACATTGTGGGACCTCCTCCGCTCCACCGGGGCACCGAGACCGCTTTGCCTACGCCACCATCCCCTCCCCCTCCTCGTCCGTCCGTCCGTCGTCCATGTATCCTTCACCCCTTTAGTTGTTGTCCATGATGGACACCATGCCCAACAAGCGTTTGTCCAAATGCCATAGCCAAATTACTGTCTTTACTTCGAAGCAAGCATGATGGATTCACGCAACAAGAACTTTACAACAACTTCTTGGATTCGTCCTCATGTATCTGGCGATGAAATGATAATGATGCAAGCGGTCCTAGCAAAGACGGAGCATGCAAATGAACATGTCCTGAATTTTGAACTGGTGTTGCATTTGAATATTTTCCACTACTCAAACAATTCTGTTGTTTATCTACAGTTATTTTGAGTTATGCGAACTTTAGAAAGAGAAAACGGAGGCATACATTTAATGGACAGGGCTATATGGCCAGCTTCCGTATATGTGACCGGACACGTCCGCGGAAGGATAGTGAGTTCAATATACGACACGGTGTTGGAGTGGTATCCCGGCCCACAGGGGTTCAAATCCTGGTGCTTGCATTATTCCTTAATTTATTTTAGGATTTCCGGCGATATGCTTTCCGTGGGAGGAGACGTTTTTGTTGACAACGAGGCGCCAACGGCGACTTCATAAATTTCAAGATGATATGTCGGCTCAGTCCCTCGGAGCTACTCATAGGGGTAGGGTGTGCGTGTGTGCGTTCATAGGGGTGAGTGTATGCGCGTGTATATGAGCGCTTGTGTAACAGTTCGGAACCGACGCTCCAGAAGATTCCCCTTTTTTCATTGTTATCGTGTGATTTATTTTGCTTGTCGCATTCATCGTCGCATCATGCACATCATCCGCATTTCATGGGTACTCTATTGCCGCCATTTTTCAAAACTTGCATCCGTTGTTAGTTGCCGGGTCTTTCTGTTTTTCATTGACCGTTTCGAGACCAACCACACACGCACGCGCCCGTGACATCATTAAAATATTGTTTTGAAAAGTGTGTATGAAACTTTCTAGGATTTGGTTCAAAGTTGGCGTGCGGTCTTATTATAGTGCAGGCAGGCCACCTACGAAATTTCATCGTAATCGGAGTTCGTTTGATACCCGAACCATTAAACCTATAGCGGCACTATAGCCGGTCAAACGTCAGACATTTTCGGTGTTTGAAAACCTGATGCTGAGCTGCCCGTTTTCCCTCTCATCTCCGTCTAGCCTCTCTACACAGTGCACCGTTCCACTCGCAACCTAGCCCTAAAACCTCTCGGAACCCGAAACCTACGGTCGTAACCGTCTGGTCCAGATCAACTCCGTTATACCCCAAACCATCATCGGTTTGTCATTTGGCCTCCCTAACCTAGTTATTTTCAGCCATCCGATTTAATCCTAGGGTCCAAATGCCCCCCAAAATTAACCCATTGGCTATATATAGTGTTGGAAATATGCCCTAGAGGCAATGATAAAATAGTTATTATTATATTTCATGTTTCAAGATAATCGTTTATTATCCATGCTATAATTGTATTGGATGAAAACATAAATACATGTGTGGATATATAGACAAAACAATGTCCCGAGTGAGCCTCTAATTGACTAGCCAGTTGATCAAGGATGGTTAAGGTTTTCTGACCATATGCAAGTGTTGCACTTGATGACTGGATCACATCATTGGGAGAATGATGTGATGGACAAGACCCAAACTATAAACGTAGCATGTGATCGTGTCATTTTGTTGCTATTGTTTTCTGCGTGTCAAGTATTCATTCCTATGACCATGAGATCATGTAACTCACTGAAACCGGAGGAATACCTTGTGTGTATCAAACGCCGCAACGTTACTGAGTGACTATAAAGGTGCTCTACAGGTATCTCCGAAGGTGTCTGTTGAGTTATCATGGATCAAGACTAGGATTTGTCACTCCGTGTGACGGAGAGGTATCTCGGGGCCCACTCGGTAATACAACATCACATACAAGCCTTGCAAGCAATGTGACTAATGTGTTAGTCATGGGATCTTGTATTACAGAACGAGTAAAGAGACTTGCTGGTAACGAGATTGAAATAGGTATAGGGATACCGACGATCAAATCTCGGGCAAGTAACATACCGAAGGACAAAGGGAATGTTATACAGGATTATATGAATCCTTGGCACAGAGGTTCAAACGATAAGATCTTTGTAGAGTATGTAGGATCCAATATGGACATCCAGGTCCCGCTGTTGGGTATTGACCGGGGAGTGTCTCAGGTCATGTCTACATAGTTCTTGAACCCGCAGGGTCTGCACACTTAAGGTTCGGTGACGTTTTTGGTATAGTTGAGTTATAGGTGTTGGTGACCGAAGGTTGTTCGGAGTCCCGGATGAGATCACAGACGTCACGAGGGTTTCCAGAATGGTCCAGAAACGAAGATTGATATATAGGATTGTTTCATTTGGTCTCCGGAAAGATTTCTTGCATTACCGGTAGTGTACCGAGAGTGACGAATGGGTTCCGGGTTTTCACCGGGAGGGGCCCACCCACCCGGGAGTGAGCCTAAAAGCCTAGGGGTGGCGCACCAGCCCTTAGTGGGCTGGTGAGGCCATCCCAAGTGGGCTATGTCGGCTAGGAAAAGAAAACCAAAGAAAAGAAAAGAAAAAGGAGGGAGGTGGGAAGGAAGGAGGGGACTCCTCCTCCTCCAAACCGAATTGGAGTTGGAGTCCTCCTCCTTCTCTCTCGCCGGCGCCCTAGGGGATCCCTTGAGCCCCAAGGATAGCCCCTCCCCTCCTCCTATATATACTTGATGTTTTGGGGTTTGTGAGACACAAGTTTGCCATGTGCAACTCAAACCTCTACTTCGTAGTTCTTCCTCTATATCGGTTTTCTATGGAGCTCGGGCGGAGCCCTGCAGGAATAGATCATCACCATCACCTGTGCGCTGTCACGCTGCCAGAGAACTCATCTACTTACCTGTATCTCTTTCTGGATCAAGAAGGCGGAGATCGTCATCGAGTTGTACGTGTGCTGAACGCGGAGGTGTCGTCCGTTCGGTGCTAGATCGGGACGGATCGTGGGACGACGGTGATTTGAATCATGAAGCTGTTCCACGACATCAACCACGTTTCTTAACACTTTGAAAGGACGTGGATGTTGCCTAGAGGGGGGGGGGGTGAATAGGCGCTTTAAAATAATTGAGGTTTAGGCTTGAACAAATGCGGAATAAAACTAACGTTTAATTTGTCAAGCACAAAACCTACAAACAACTAGGCTCACCTATGTGCACCAACAACTTATGCTAAGCAAGATAAACAACTAAGTGATAGCAAGATATATTACAATAAACAATATGTCTATCACAAAGTAAAGTGCATAAGTAAAGGGTTCGGGTAAGAGATAACCGAGGCATGGGGAGGCGATGATGTATCCCGAAGTTCACACCCTTGCGGATGCTAATCTCCGTTGGAGCGGTGTGGAGGCACAATGCTCCCCAAGATGCCACTAAGGCCACCGTAATCTCCTCACGCCCTCGCGCAATGCAAGATGCCGTGATTCCACTAAGGGACCCTTGAGGGCGGTCACCGAACCCGTACAAATGGCAAACCTTGGGGGCGGTCATCGAACCCGTACACGTGGCAACCCTTGGGAGCGGTTACCGGTACCCGTACAAATTGCTCGGGGCAATCTCCACAACCTAATTGGAGACCCCGACGCTTGCCCGGAGCTTCACACCACAATGATTGAGCTCCGAGACACCACCAAGCTTCTAGGACGCCAAAGCATCCACGAAGAACAATATCTAGGGTACTAAGTACCAAAGGTAGTAAGCTTCTCAACTTCTCACTTGCACGTATCACCGTGGAGAACTCAAACCGATGCAACTAATGCAATGCAAGAACACACGAAGTGGTCAAGTCCCTCACACTCAAATCCCTCCACAACAACGAAAGCTATGGAGAAATATGAGAGGAAGAACAAGGAGCTCACAAAGAACTCCAAGATCTAGATCCAAGGGGTTCCCCTCACATAGAGGAGAAAGTGATTGGTGGAGATGTGGATCTAGATCTCCTCTCTCTTTTCCCTCAAGAACAAGCAAGAATCATTGGAGGGATTGAGAGTTAGCAAGCTCTAAGAATGTCAACAATGGAGGTAGAATAAGAGCTCAACGGATGGATAAGACCAAGGGGGAAGAAGACCCCCTTTATATAGTGGGGGAAGGAATCAGACCGTTACCCCCACTTACAGCCCGAGCCCAGCGGTACTACCGCTAGCTGCAGCGGTACTACCGCTGGCTGCAGCGGTACTATCGCTGACCCTCCAGCGGTACTACCGCTGGCTGCAGCGGTACTACCGCTGAGCCCATGGTAGCGCAAAGATACTACCGGGCCAACCACCGCCAAGAAAGTCTTCGCAAAAATGTCCGACGCAGTACAACCGCAAAGATGACGGTACTAAAATCTTGGAGCGGTACTACCGCTGACCAGGGGCGGTACTACCGCTGGGACAGCGGTACTACCGCCATCTCTAGCGGTACTACCGCTAGGGCCAGCGGTACTACCGCCAACTCTAGCGGTACTACCGCTAGGTCCAGCGGTACTACCGCTCGCCACTGAAACAGCCATAACTTTCGCATACGAGCTCCGAATCGAGCAAACCCAAGCTTGTTGGATTCAGGACGACAAGAGCTATCCAAACAGCGAATGGAAATCTTAAGACCATGTAGATATGAAAATGCCAATGATATAGAGATGTGAGTCCTCTATGAATGAAGAACCGGCAAAAACTCCAACATCGAAAACATCATAGTAGATGCATATGGACTCCATTTTCGATGAACTCGAGCTTGTCATGAAGATGGCCATAAGCTCTAAAACTCACAAAGAGAAACACCAAATAAGAACCAAGAAGTATGATGCAAGGATGCAAATGGTTTGAGCTCTCAACGAATGATACGGTCAAGCTACTCACTTGAGAGCCCCCCTTGATAGTACAACAATCTATCCTAAACAGAAAACGTATCAAGGGCAAACCTATACCTTGCACCTCGTCCTCTTGAGCTAGATGATGATGATCTTGGCTTCCTAAAGATGGACCACCTTTCTTGATTGCGTTGGCTTGATGAAGACTAGTTGATTGCTCCCCCATACTCACTATGGGTGAGCCACTCTTCAGCATATCTTCACAAGTCCATTGCCACCACAATGGACAACAAGCTTCAAGCATGATATCTTCGTGTTGATCCACTTGAACTTGCACACCGCAATCTTGATGACGATCACCACTTGACGTCATCCTTCATGGGTTGTATGAGATCTTCCTCTAGACGCAAGCCCATGGAAACACACATAACCCCTACATAGAACTCTCACAAAGACCATGGGTTAGTACACAAACACGTAATGTACAATGCTTACCATACCATGGGATCACTTGATCCTTCTCGGTACATCTTGTACGCTTTGTGTGTTGATCATCTTGATTTACTCTTTGTCTAAGATCTTGATCAACCTTGTGTCTCTATGACCATTCTTTGGATAATACCTTGAATACCACCTTGGTCATCATATAAACTCCTTGAACCCAACAGATGGACTTCAAGAAGTGCCTATGGACAAATCCTATAAATATAACTTAAGACAACCATTAGTCCATAGGTATTGTCATCAATTACCAAAACCACATATGGAGATATATGCTCTAACAATCTCCCCCATTTTGGTAATTGATGACAACTACTTCAAGAGAGTTTATATAAGGAAAATAAGCATAACCAAGCACACACATGCAAAGCAATAATGCATGCGTACAAGATGTAAATGCGTATGCAATAAAAGCAAAACCCTCTAAGCATAACCAAATTAAACTCTCTAAACTTCTCCCCCATTGGCATCAATTGCCAAAATGGACAAAAAGTTTAGAAAGCCAGTATAGTTGGTGGTCCTCCAAGAAGTGTGTACTCCTCAACAAATGAGTGCAGAGAAACACACATATACAATGATAAGAAATTGGAGGAAAACGAACTATATCGAGGACCCAAAGATTGCAAATAAAAGAATCGTATGCCACAAGGACATACAAAAATAGAGGCAAGCAATCAAAAAATACCAGATGGAACAAACTATCAGATGGAACAAACCACATGAATAAAAGATATTATGATAAAGGCAACATAGTGTTTTATCAAAACTAGAGAAGCTCCCCATGATTTGTGCACTAATACAAGATTTTTGTATTTGATACAAGTGCACAAAATAGAATCGTTGCTCCCCCAAAATTAATAAAAACACACAACGAGTGCAAGAAGAAAGATGAGACAATAAGCAAATCTCTTGCACAAAACAAATGGTTGAGCAACATGTAAAATAACTAACTTAAGAATAGGCTCAACCAAAATAATGTGTGTGAGTCATGGCAAAGCACTTGAGAAGACTAAGATAAGGATGAGCATTACTCATCAACATAGTCTTGATGAAATGAGACACAAAGTGCAAGACATATCATTCCCACACACACATACTAGAAAATGGGTTCACAAGCTTACTAATAAACAAAATAAGAACCAACGCTTGTGACAACCCATGGTGAAGATAGGAAATAAGAACCTTGTCAAGAGGAGGGATACCAATCGAAATGGCAAAACCCTCATCAAGACAAGCATGAATAATCTTCATGGCAAAGAGTGCATCAAGATATAGGAAAATAAGATACGCACTCAAGACAAATCCTTTCACGAAGCCACCAAAAATGAAAAAGGAAATGCAACGGTGGACGTGAAAGAAAAGAGGATATCAATTAGAGATCTAACTTCTCTCATGTGTAAAAGATTCTAAGTAGAAGACAATCATGATGATATATATCCACAAAGAAGGATGTACACACGAAATGGTTACAATAAGGAACAAACTAGATATCCAAAAGGAAGTCATAAATATATTAATAAGATCTTTTGCTTGGAAGCATAGCACATGGTCTAATATTTTCTTATTGTACAATATGAACTTCCAACATACGAACATCAAAGACATCCCAACTAGTAATAAGACATCATCGTTCGGATGTTTTGAGAAAGGAAACAAGTACTACAAGAATGAATCAAGAGATTCATGCCATGATGCAACCTGAAAAGAAAAGACAGTGGCCTTTGCAAGAAAAGAATGCATGAAGTAGATACTTGTTACCGAGACAACATTGGATTGATGTAGTAGATAGTTGTTCTTTGATCATCCTAACTTGGCTCCAATAATCACATGGTCTCAACACCTTCCTTATAGGTGAGCCGTGCATCCAATGCATCTCCAATTGTTCCTGGAACAACAAAACAAACAAAATGGTGCCCAAACTCATTGGGACCAAAGAGTTAGAAAACCAACAATACATAGGACAAACTCCACATACATATGTGCATATAGATATGAATTTGAATTTCATGCAAACTTTAGCCAATTTATGACAAGGTGGAGTTTCCCCTATATATTGGGTCAAAGAAAGAAAGCAAGCAAAAGAAGCTGTATAGAGTTAATATGCATGCTCAAGGCTTTCAAGAATCAACTCAACACAAAGTTGATAAAACACAAAAAAGACAAAGTATCAAGTGATAATAAGATACCAAACGAAAAACTATCACTTGAAGAATATGAATGAAAACATACCTCAAGGAAAGAGATATCCATTGACACATGCCAAATAAAAGGAAACAAGATACCAATTGAAGGAAAGAAAACACGGGGTATCTAGTTTCCAAAAGAGAGCTAGGTTCCAACAGACCAAACCCTCGACAAATTTTCATGATGGCACAAAGCATCATAAAGAGCAAGACTTGCCTCTCATCAACACACACTTGATGGGGATCAAAATATTTTATGATGGTCTAATAAAGAGGGTGTTCTAAAGAGAATAGGATAGCTCCCCCAAGGGATGTGCATTATATAGAATTTGCATTTAAATACAAAATGCACAAGATGGGATCATCACTTTCTCTATATCTATAAAAACACTAGACATGTTTAAAATAGATCCACAAGAGGCAAGGAAGACAAATGAAACACAAAATCGAATGTAAAGACGATTAGCAATTTCTACCACATGATGGGAATACCAATTGTCAAGGACAAGAAGTATTTTGGAAATAATACTCATTGGTAGATCGCCAATATATCCAACGTCATCTTTACCCATAAAACGCAAACAAATGACACATTTAGAGCTACCATGCCACTTAGGAACAAGATAATTTACAATATCAACACTAAGTGGTAATACCTCAAATGTACACATTCTCTAGGCTTGTAATATGCACATAGCATATTACTCCCCCATAATGTCATAATCCAACAATATTACCAAGTGGCAAATTAAAACCAACAAGAGATAATTAATGGACCATATAGAATTTGAATTTCTCATGAGTAAGACATACCACATAGAAACTAGATAATCTTAAAATATCAATACTAAGTGGTATTCCCCATGTAAGCACATTTATAGGATTGTGAGGTCTGCAAAGCACATCACTCCCCCACAATGGGATAATCCATTAATCTCTCACACGAGCCAACAAAGATACAAACAAGATGCAATAAGGCTCAATACAAGACTCACATGTACATGATATGCAAACCAACATACACATATTCGCTTACTCAAGATAAGCAAGTTGGAAGTACAACATATACAAACACATGCAAGGTACAAAACCACAACATGCAAAGGGGAAAGCAACTAACAATGTAAATAGTTTAAGTACAAGTTACCGTAAGGAGGCACATTGGATATAAGATAGAAACTCGATAATCCAAATGACTTGGCTTGAGATAATATGAATGATGAAGACCCCTTAATTCTTCATTATGTATCCAAGTCTCTAATGTCCTCCACATACACCTATCGATCAAGTTTGAGCTTGTTGGTCCCCAATCACGTTGGGTCCTAAGAGGTTAGTCACAATAGGCTTGGCAACCCAAATGGTGTTTTTCTTCACATCACTTTGAGTACCAACAACCTTGGCAAACACATTGCCAACCTTATCCTTCCCAATAGAATATATATCATCAATAATGATTGGGTTGGATAAATTACCTCTCGTGCAAGATGAAGCGAAGTGACCCTTCTCACGACATAAGTAGCAACATCTACCTTTTAATTTCTTCCCTATTGATTTATCAACATGAGGAGTGTTGGCTTGGGTCTTCTTGGGAAGGGGCATTTCTTCAACTTGTAGTTGAGTATGTGAGTGCACTTGTGGCCTCTTCCCTTGTTGCTTGTGACTTTGGGGCTTCTTCTTTAGTGGGCAAGATCTAACATGGTGCCCTTCAATTTTTCACTTGAAGCAAATAATCTTGGTCGAATTCTTGACTTGTTCTTGGCCCTTCTTTTTGAAGCTTTTGGACTTATTCTTTGTGCTGGAGTTGAATCCAAGTCCATATTTGTCATTTGGGGATTTTTTCCCACACAAGACATTGTTGAGTGTGGACATTCCTTCATGACTCTTTTCCAAGTCTTTCTTCAAGGAAGTGACTTGGGCCTTGAGCTCTTTGATTTCCTCTACATGGTTAGTATCAACACAAGTATTAGAGGAAGTATAAGCTTCATTGTACAAACTATAAATAGTTTGAAAAATGCTGGGGTGTTTAGTTGGAATATTTCCAATCACCCATAAAGTTTTCAGCATTTTTGGAAACTATATATTTTTGAATTCAAATTTAAAACTTGAAACCAGTAGTCTTTTGCATTTATTTAAAATGCCAAAAGTATTAAGAAAATGGTTTTCTTCATTGCTTATTTGTTTTCAAGAATTATCAGAAAATTTGAACTTTTCTTGAGGCCATTTTGGGTTCATTGATTTGAATAAGTTTGTAATTCCTTTGAATTTGAGAAGTGGCTAGGGTTTTTGAGTGTTCCTTCACCACTTACTTTGTTCTTGTTGAAAATTTCCTAGATGCAATGCAAAGAAGATATGAGCACAATGCTAACTTGATTAAGATGTCAGGGATGTGACAACTCACCCCCACTCAAAAGAATCTCGTCCCGAGATTTAGAAGTCGTCGGGAATAACACAGGATACTCAAGTCGGAGACGATCCTCTCTTTCCCAAGTTGCCTCCTTTTCAGAATGATTTGACCATTGAACTTTAAGAAACTTGAGGTTTCGACGTCGAGTGGTACGCTCAGCTTGATCAAGAATACGCACGGGGTATTCTCGGTACGAAAGGTTATCTTGGAGATCAAGCGTTTCGTGTCCACTTCACGGATAGGATCCAAAAAGCAACGCCTGAGTTGCGAGACGTGGAAGACATCATGAACCTTGGAAAGATGCGGAGGAAGTTCCAACTGGTAGTCAACTTCTCCTCGTTTGGCATGAATGCGAAAAGGACCAATGTAACGAGGAGCCAACTTGCCCTTGATACCGAATCGATGGGTAACCTTCAAAGGTGTAACCCGAAGGTAAGCCTTCTCGTCAACTTCAAAGGTCACAGCCTTATGATGACGATCATATTGGCTCTTTTGACGAGACTGGGCTGTTTTCAACTTTTCACGAATAATGCGAACCTGCTCTTCCGCATCCTGGATCATATCCGGGACAAAGAGTTGCCTCTCTCCGGTTTCTGACCAATTAAGAGGTGTTCGACATCTTCGTCCATAGAGAACTTCAAAAGGAGCTTTGCCCAAGCTTGATTGATAACTATTGTTATAAGCGAATTCGGCAAATGGAAGGCACTTCTCCCAATTCATACCGAACGATATAACACAAGCTCGGAGCATATCTTCTAGGATTTGATTCACTCTTTCTACTTGACCACTTGATTGAGGGTGGAAAGCAGTGCTAAAGGATAAGTGAGTCCCCATGGCATTCTGAAAACTTTCCCAGAAGCGATAAGTAAAGATACTCCCACGGTCCAAGTTAATCTCCAGGGGAACACCATGAAGAGACACTATTCGAGAGATATATAACTCCGCTAGCTGGCTAGCTGTTATACTCTCACGAACGGGAACAAAATGAGATACTTTGGAGAGTCGGTCAATGACCACAAAGATAGCATTATTTCCTTTCTTGGTCTTGGGAAATCCGGTAATGAAATCCATACTAACTTTATCCCATTTCCATTCAGGAATAGCTAAAGGTTGAAGGGTGCCAGCAGGCCTTTGATGTTCTGCCTTAACTCGACGACAGACGTCGCAGTTAGCAACGAACTCAGCAATTTCTCTCTTCATCCTAGTCCACCAGAACCTCCGGCGTAGGTCCTGATACATCTTAGTACTACCGAGATGAATGGTGAGAGGAGAATCATGGGCCTCCTTAAGGATCAATTGCCGCAGACGTTTGCTCTTAGGAACCACTAAACGGTTCTGAAAGAACACAACACCTTTCTCATTGATGGAGAAATCCCTAGCGTTACCGCTAGCAATATTCTCCTTGATCTAGGATATACCCTTATCACAAGCCTGCACGGCTATGATTTGATCCCTAAGAGTAGGCTTCGCCACCAGGGTAAAAAGGAATCCTTGAGGAACAACATGAATATTCAACTTCTGAAATTCCTCATAGAGATGTGGTTGACCTTGTTGTAGCATCAAATTGTTACAATAAGATTTACGACTTAGTGCATCAGCCATAACCTTGGCCTTCCCCGGGGTGTAAGTTATCCCTAAGTCGTAATCCGAGATCAACTCAACCCACCGTCTTTGCCTGAGATTCAAATCCGGTTGGGTGAAGATATATTTCAAACTTTGGTGATCAGTGAATATTTCGCAACGATTACCCAGAAGGTAATGTCGCCAGGTTTTTAGTGCATGGACCATAGCTGCAAGCTCAAGGTCATGTGTGGGATAATTATCCTCATGTGGACACAACTGTCGAGATGCGTATGCGATCACATGACGATCTTGCATGAGAATGCAACCTAATCCTTGTCGCGAGGCGTCGCAATAGATAACAAAGTCCTTAGAAAAATCTGGTGGTAGCAACACAGGTGCGGAAGTCAGGTGTCTTTTCAGTTCCTGGAAACTATGCTCACACTGTGGTGTCCACTCGAACTTTTTATCCTTCTTGAGGAGTTCAGTTAGAGGCTTTGCAACCTTGGAGAAATTCTCGACAAAGCGGCAACAATAGCTCGCTAAACCAAGAAAACTCCTAACTTGCTTAACCGATTCAGGTTGAGTCCAATCAAGGACGGCTTGAACTCTCTCAGGATTGACAGCAATACCCTTACCAGATATTACGTGACCTAGATAGGTCACTTCTGGTAACCAAAATTCACATTTTGAAAACTTGGCATAAAGGCGATGCTCTCGAAGTTTCATTAATACCAGCCTTAGATGCTCAGCATGTTCTCGTTCATTCTTCGAGTAGATGAGAATATCATCGAGGTATACCACGACAAATTTATCCAAATACTCCATGAAGATTGAATTCATCAGACGAGAGAAGGTGGCTGGGGCATTGGTTAAACCGAAGGACATGACGGTGTACTCGTATTGGCCATAACGAGTAACAAAAGCCGTTTTTGGAATGTCCCCGTTCTTGATCTTGATTTGATGGTAACCCAACCTCAGATCCATTTTTGAGAAGACCGAGGATCCAGCGAGCTGATTATACAGGTCGTTGATCCTGGGGAGCGGATACTTGTTCTTTATGGTGACCAGATTAACTGGTCGGTAATCTACAACCATTCAATCCGTTCCGTCTTTCTTCTTGACGAAGAGGACGGGGCAAGCCCAAGGAGAAGAGCTAGGACGAATGAAACCTTTATTCAAGGCCTCATCTAGTTGCTTCTTAAGTTTGGCTAGCTCCAGGGGTGCCATCTTATATGGTCTTCTGGCTATTGGGACAGTTCCCGGAACAAGATCTATCACAAACTCTACATCTTTGTCAGGTGGAATTCCTGGCAGTTCCTCTGGAAAAAAATCTGGGAAGTCACGGACTACCGGAATGCCTTCAAGTTTCGGAAGAGGGTTGGCATTTAGGGAATAGAGTTGGCATTTGGCAACTCGAGTAGAGACATTGACTATCTCACCCGAGGGATGGGTAAGCTGAACATTTCTAGAATGAGTATCAATCTTGGCATAGTGAGCTGACATCCAGTCCATACCCAAGATGATATTAATATCCGAAGATTTCAGGGCTATCAATGAGGCTAGAAAAACTAGCCTGTCTACTAGAATTTCATTGTCATAGGTTATTCTAGAGGTTTGCCATTTACTACCAGGAGTTTGGACAACCAATGGAATTGGCATATCACAAAAAGACATGTTATGCAACTGTGCATAACTTTCTAAAATGAAGGAATGAGAAGACGCAGTGTCAAAGAGAACAGACGCTGGGTGATGATTAACAAGAAGCGTACCGAGTATGACGTCGGGATCCTCTGCGGCTTCTTCTGCTGAGACATAGTTCACACGGCCACGTGCGGGAGTTGGCTTCACATAGTAAGCTTTGCCCGACTTGCCTTGCCCGACGGACTTTCCGGGTTGCTTGGCACCCACATTCCGAGGACACTCACGGGAATAGTGCCCTGGTTCTCCACACTTGTAGCATATCACTTGGTTGGCACGTGGTGCAGCATTGCTAGCTGGACCACCATAAGTTTTTGCTGGAGGGTTGGTCTGATTCGTCTGAGGCGCCATGTAGGATGGCCTCGGAGTGTATCTTGGCGGCAGAGAACTGTTCGGAACCCACAACCTGCGTTTTGGAAACGTAGAACCAGATGACGAGCCAAAGTCACGGGAGTGCTTCCTTGTGGCTTCAAAGTCGGTATGACCAGTCTCGGCACTGATCGCCTTGTTGACTAGGGCTTGAAAGCTTGCACACTCGTGGAGGCGCAGATCACGACGAAGCTCAGGGCTCAGACCCTTACGGAATCTTGCTTGCTTCTTGGCGTCAGTAGACACCTCCTCTGTTGCATAGCGGGCGAGGTTATCGAACTCGCGGCTATAGGCATCCACGGTCAACTTGCCCCGGGTGAAAGCACAGAACTCCTCTCTCTTTCTGTCCATCAGGCCCTCTGGAATATGGTGCAGACGGAAGGCTGCACTGAAGTCTGCCCATGTGGCTGCTGGTTCAGCAGGACGCATAGCTTCAAAGTTCTCCCACCACAGATTGGCGGGTCCTTCCAGGAAATACGCCGCAAAGGTCACCTTGTCAGCCTCAGAAACATTCGCAGAGCGAATCTTGCGTGAGATGCTGCACAGCCAGTCATCAGCGTCGAGGGGATCGACGGAGTGATGGAACTTTGGAGGATTTAGCTTCACAAAGTCGTTGAGGGACACTGCAGCATTCCTAGGCCGACGAGCCGTATTCTGCTCAATACGCTCTAACAGTCGGTTGGTCTCTCTTTTGTTCCTCTCTGCCTCAAGCATAACTTCCGCCAGAGAGGGCGTGTGGGGCAGGTCTTCCTGTGACGCTTGACTACCCTCGCCTTGCTCATGAGCAGGGGCACGGTTCAACCTGGTGAACACCATCGTGACAAACAAACTCACAGCTTAGACCAATATCATATCAATACTAGCTATGGATTAAGAATGTACTGAACACACGGAATGCGGAAATGAATATCCGAACAACATGGTAACAAGCATCTGCTATATATACACCATGGTTCATACACACCCTTACATAGTTCAGTACAACCTTAATCGAAGAGCAAACTACTGAAATTATGAAACTACTCATCAGAGGCTTACAAGCTTCCTATACATTATCTATCTAGGCCTCCGGAATTCATTTCACATCACAGGCATACTTCACAAGTCACGCAGGACTGTGAACGTGCGACTACTACCATACTATCCCTCCACACACAACTCAGGCATCCGCATAGAACATCTCATAGAGATTGCCTCCATGGCCTGGAAACTCAACCTGCGGATCAGCAAACACTCTGGCCTGAGATTCCTGGGTTCCATAAGGACACGGATGTGGCCTCGGTCCCCTGACTGGTAGTAGTAGGGGTCCCCGAAGAGGGGTGACTCCTCATATAGCTGGCCAGTCAACGTGGGTCGGAAGATGGGTCCTAACAGGGTTCAACATCTCCATATCTCCGTACCCTGTCTGGACTACCGGTGCCAGCTGCGTCAAAGCCGTCCATAGACGGGCACGGGTAGCATAAAGCTCCATGCGAAGAGCACGAGCATCCCTGTCTCTGTTCTCTAGCATCTCAGCAGTGGACTGCAGTAGTGGATCCTCCATAGAAGAATCAAAATAGACTCCGCTGAGGTATCCCTCTTCACCAGGCTGAGAGGCAGGAACATAGCAGAACTCTGAATTCTGCAGCAGTGAATGTCTCGCCCTCATAATGGTCAGCATTGAATAGGCAGCATCTTGTACTGCCATGTCAACAGTGACTCCCAACCCATAGGACCAATGGATTGGCTCCTCAGCTCCAGGGTAGTCTGGAAATACCCTAACAGTGCAGATATACTGGCTCTGGTTGAAGTCTCGGTACTGTTCCTCCACTGTGTACTCGGGTACCAGCGGTAAGGCGCACACCGACATCACCCTGGCCAGCATGGCCGTATGACCCGGCACATCAATGCACCTGGTCAGACGAACCACCTGACGAGAAGGACGGCCAGGCATCTGAAAATAGAGAGTAATGCAAAAGCATTAGAGCTCTGAATGCAAAATTGGGCAGCATAACGGCTGTAAATGCTCAAAAACAAATTTTGAGACAACCCAAATTTTGAGACAACCCAAAATGGAATAGCGTAACCACTCAACTATCAAGTTCAATTCGCCGATCATCAAACTTACTTCCTTATTCCTAGGAATGAAAGAAACCCAAATATCTCTTGACCCGTAGTCCTATAATCTACCGATCAGAAACACGAGCCTAGAAGAAGATGAGTAACCTAGTCCTTAATTCCCGCAGAAAAGACGAGGATGACCAGAATAGAATAACTTGAGAAGAGAACAAGAGTCTTACGTTCCCTTCCACAAACAATTCCCTTATATATAACTAAAGCAATTCTAGACTCAACTTCGACCAGTTTGGCTTAGTAGTCCTACAGTTAGTCAGGTTCTGATACCAACGCTGTCGGGACCCCGATCCTAAGCCATAGGAATCCAGCCTGTAACACATCGCATCCCTTTGCGGTCTCACGCACGGTTAACCCCACGGCTGCAGCCTTACCTTAGCCAGGACCGTTTGCGCCTTTTGACTCACGTATGCAATTGTGTTGCTAGCAATCCAATGACAAAGAACCCGGATCGACATGTCTAGTCATAAACCAAAGTGGCAGTTCCGCACAGGGACATGCATACATGACCCACCAAAGCAGGTGTCGGTCACCAGCGAATGTAGACGAGTCGTAGCAAGCTACAAGGACTCCATTACATCACATGACATTTCCCCAGAGGGGACAGACACAACAGCTAAGAAGGACACACGCCGGTCAACCAATGTGTCCGGAGCAGTAGCGAACTACCATGGCTCGTTGGATCACAAAGGGGCATTTCCCTGCAAGGAGTGCTACTAAAGTTTACGGCTAGGTAATCGAACCCCATACATATCAAGTATGACAAACGTACGCATGGCATACCGATATGTATAGATGCATCGATGGCATCACAACATGACCATAAACATACAAGCTTTATTTAAAAGGCTCGGAAGAGCCACACACATAATATTACACAGTAAGGGTCTCACGACCCATCATAGCAGTCATTCAGTTACAAGCCAGCGGAAGTGTTTAAAACTGTCTGAGTACAGACATGTGAAACTAGAAGGCACATGGCCTGACTATACTACAGAACCAACCTAGGGCCAGATCGTAGCTGGGACACCAGCTACTCGTCGTCGTCGATGTCTAGGAAGAACCCTCCGTTAGGGTCATTAACAACCTCTGCAACAATTATTAAACAAACATGAGTACGGAGGTACTCAGCAAGACTTTAGGATAACTATCTACTCATGCAATGTATCAATAAGGTATTGTGGGGTTTCATGCGGAAAGCCATCATTTGACTCGTGGCTAGACAACTTACATTTTAAAACAATTTTTGACAACTTGATTTCTCGCACACGAGTCCACTAACACCACAACAATACTCCATCGTGGAATCATTCCGTCTCCATATGGAAATGCCGTCCACGACACTCACGCTTATCTTGACAATTTTATGAGTAGCCATTGAAGTTATTTATGAACAACATATGTCTCTAAGTAGTCCATATCCGCGGACGCGGCTATTCGAATAGATCATAACCCTGCAGGGGTGTACTTCGTCACACACGCTCTCGCCACTTATCGCCATGTGCACGTCATGCACCTCGGCAACCTTCAAGCGGAAGCCCAGCGAGGGAGTCGGCCACGACCGTTAATCACACTAGTACCTAGTCCAGGTTTATCGCCTATCTGAGAGTAACCCGCACGGAAGTCCGGCCGAGGTTTCCGCCACGGCCTCAAACGATGTGCGCAGGGTTCCCAAGCCCACCATCCGGGTGCCACTTGGTACACCGTGCCACTGCCTACCGCATCACGGCCCACCTCTCAGGTCAGCGCTATGCACGGCCTGCAATATGACTATAAACACCAGAAACTACTTGCAACTCCTGGACCGAGTACTAAGCGATTAATAAGTCAAGAGGGTCAATTAAGTATCCCAACGTGTGGTAGTATCTAGTCTTGGATTACATACATGGAACTCAGTTCCTAAGGACGGTTCCAATGAAACAACCCGCCATGTACTCCTACATAGCCTTTCACCGGTACCTTTACCAAATCAGGTTCAACACACCGCCTTTACTTACTGAACGCATTCTCACAATTCTGTTCATCTCCCAGATGACAGACCAAACACAACTCTAAGCATAGCATGTATAGCAGGATAAGGCACATCATGGCTCAATCATCTACCAGGTATGCTAGGTTGCAAGGTTCAACTATTTACTATGACAAAGACAGGTCATGCAAAGGAAGTGGGTTCAACTAACATGGCAAAAGCATTTGAGCATTTGATCCTAATGCAATAAGTAAGTGCAGAAGCGAGAACATGGGATTTATCGGGATGATCAAAATGGTTGCTTGCCTTGTTGCTCAGAGGAGGGACAATATCCGTCAGTCGGATATTCGGTGGAATCCGGGGGAGCGGAGCCTACCGAAAGGAATGACAACAATCAATAACAATCATGTGCAACAAGATGATGCATGAGCATGGCATGAGGATGCAAGGTGGTATACTATTATAGCTAACATTTATTAGGTTTGAAGTTGATTTGAATCAAATTCAAATATCACTTCAAACGAGGTATTCTCAAATACCATTTTAATTGATTCGACCTGATGCTCAGATCAACTTGCTTTTAACATGCATGGAAATGACATGTTAGGTTGCTGGTTTGTGATTTGGACAATGTTTGGTCATATCATTTGAGGTGGAATTTAAATAATTTCCAAATTCCATCTCCAAAGTATATATGAAAGTTAACTTATTCATTATTCTATATGTTTGGGTTTAGTAACATTTTCAAACATGTTTGAAAATGACATATTCAGAGTCCTTGAATTTTTCTGATACTTTTTCATATATAAATTATTTTCATTGGACTTACAGATTATTTTCTATGATTTTTAGAAGTTTTAAACATTTCTGGAATTATTTTTATATTAGAAAATCCTTTATTGCGTCACAGTGACGTCTCTGGTCAACAGAGGCTGGGCCAGGTCAAACCTGACCAGTGGGGTCCACTGGTCAGTGACCGGGGGCTAATCCCTGAGTTGACCAGCCCCTAACTGGGGTTTGACCCACCCTGGGGCCCACTATCAGTGGCTAGGGGGGGGGGTGTTTAGTGGGTAATTAGGTTGACCACGTCGGCCCCCACCGGAATATGGCCGACGGCGACCACGGGCGCGGTGGAGGACTCGTCGGAGTTGAGCTAAACGGCGCTACATGCATCGGTTTTGGGCGCGGTTTAGTGCTACGGCTAGCTAGCGAAGCACCGCATCTAAAGGGGGAGGAGATGGACCCAGTGGTCAACGGAATCCACGCCGGCGACAAGGTCAGCGGCGGCTGCGGCTCGGGCATCGTCGGGTGTGGCGTTGCGGGGCACTAGCGAGCTGGGGAAAGGGCTCTACGGCATCTACAGAGCTCCAGGAGCTCATTTCTGAGTTCGGTCTTGTGAACGGAATACCACAATGACAGCAACGACATGGCCGGCAACGAGCACCTTCGGGCTCCGGTGGCTAACGGGGTTAGAGAAGGGGAATGGCCTCGGTAAGAGGGGGAACGGGAAGAGGAGCTCACGGCGGTTCTTCTCAGGCTGCCGGCTGGGTCGAGGAGGACCGGGAGGCGACGGATCGACGGCGACCGGAGTTTCGGAGAGAGAGAGATCCGAGAGGGGGAAAGGGGAACGAGAGGCCGAGGTGAGGAGATAAGGCCGCGGGAAGGAGGAGAAGTAGGCTCGGGGCATCGCGCTGGCGCTCCTGGGGGCCTCCAGCGGCGAGCAGGCAGGCAGGAGGTGGCCGGGGCTGGCCGCCGTGCTCATCTTCCCCTCTGCCTACTCGCAGGAGGAGGAAGATGACCGGGGAGCCCCTGGTGGGCTGGGCCGGCGACAGATAACAGGTAAGCCTCTCTTTTCTCTTTTCTTCTATTTTGTTTCTGTTTTATTTACTGACATTGTTTCCCATTTATTTTGGCTTCACAAACAAACTATAAATAGTTTGAAAAATGCTCGGGTGTTTAGTTGGAATATTTCCAATCACCCATAAAGTTTTCAGCATTTTTGGAAACTATATATTTTTGAATTCAAATTTAAAACTTGAAACCAGTAGTCTTTTGCATTTATTTAAAATGCCAAAAGTATTAAGAAAATGGTTTTCTTCATTGCTTATTTGTTTTCAAGAATTATTAGAAAAGTTGAACTTTTCTTGAGGCCATTTTGGGTTCATTGATTTGAATAAGTTTGTAATTCCTTTGAATTTGAGAAGTGGCTAGGGTTTTTGAGTTTTCCTTCACCACTTACTTTGTTCTTGATGAAAATTTCCTAGATGCAATGTAAAGAAGATATGAGCACAATGCTAACTTGATTAAGGTGTCAGGGATGTGACATCCCGACCTCAACACAAAGGATGACAATCAATAGATCAATTATGGTCCGACTTCCTAACATAGCGGTTCACCATACGTGCATGCTACGGGAATCACTAACTTCAACACAAGTATTTCTAGATTCACAACACCCTACTAACATAACTCTTAATATTACCAAATCCATGTCTCAAAACTAATTGAGAGGAATCAAAACTTCTCTTTCTACTCAATGCACATGAAGATGGAGGTTTTTGTATCCTCTTTGGGTACCTATCACCTTTGGGACTACTTTTGTAGCATAAGCCAACTACCAAGTCACGCACCGCCGTGCTCTAAAAGATATAAGTGAAGCACATAGAGCAAAATTATCTACCTCAAAAGATATAAGTGAAGCACGATGAGCATTCTAGCAAAATCACGATGAGTGCATGTCTCTCTCAAAAGGTGTGCAACAAGGATGATTGTGACACAACAAAAAGAAAAGACTCCTACGATACAAGACACTCCAAGCAAAACACATATCATGTGGTGAATAAATATATAGCTCCAAGTAATGTTACCGATGGATTGAAGACGAAAGAGGGGATGCCTTCCCGGGGCGTCCCCAAGCTTAGGCTTTTTGGTGTCCTTGAATTAGGCTTGGGATGCCTTTGGCATCCCCAAGCTTGAGCGCTTTCCACTCCTTATCTCTTTGTCCATGAGAACATCACCCAAAACTTGAAAACTTTACAACACAAAACTTAAACAGAACTCGTGATAACATTAGCACAAGAAAACAAACTACCACCTTTTTAGGTACTGTAGCAATCTTGATTTCTATTTATATTGGTGTTAGATTACTGTATTCTCACTTTTCCATGGCTAGTACCCCCCGATACTATCCATAGTTTCGTCAAAACAAGCAACCAACTCAACAAAAAACAGAATCTGTCAAAACAGACCAGTCTGTAGCAATCTGTATACTTCGTATACTTCTGGTACCTTAAAAATTCTGAAAAATTACGACTGCCTGGGCAAAAGGCATATCAACCAGCAGCAAAATGAATCAACTCAAAATCTGTTTCTGAATAAAAATTAAAAATAATCTCGTGAGCGAAAAGTTTCTGTCTTTTTCCAGCAGGATCAAACAACCATCACCAAGACTAGTCATAAAGGTTTTGCTTGGCTCAAACACAAAAAGAAACACAAAAGACACTCATTACAGAATTATGATGGTGCAGACGCAACAAAATAGAAATAAAAAGACATAAATTTATTGGGTTGCCTCCCAACAAGCGCTATTGTTTAATGCCCTTAGCTAGGCATAAGGTGATAGAATCACGTATCGTCGTCTTTGGTGCTCAAACCATAAGTAGCCCTCATCATGGATTCGTAAGGCAATCTTATTTTATTTCTAGGAAAGTGCTCCATGCCCTTCTTTAAAGGAAATTGAAATCTGATATTCCCTTCCTTCATATCGATGATAGCACCGATAGTCCTTAGGAAAGGTCTACCAAGAATAATAGGGCATGTAGGATTGCAATCAATGTCAAGCACAATGAAATCCATGGGTACATAGTTCCTATTTGCAATAATAAGAACATCATTGATCCTTCCCATGGGTTTCTTGACAGTAGAATCCGCAAGATGCAAATTAAGAGAACACTCCTCAATCTCATTAAAACCGAGAACATCACATAAAGACTTTTGAATCGCGGAAACACTAGCACCCAAATCACACAAAGCATTGCATTCATAGTTTTTGATTTTGATTTTCATAGTAGGTTCCCACTCATCATGAAGCTTTCTAGGGATAGAGACTTCCAATTCAAGTTTCTCTTCAAGGGATTTTATCATAGCTTCGACGATATGATCGGTAAAGGCCTTGTTTTGGCTATAAGCGTGTGGAGAGTTTAGCATGGATTGCATCAAGGAAATGCATTCAAGCAAGGAGCAACTATCATAATTGAATTCCTTGAAATCCAAAGTCGTAATTTCATTACTACTAAAAGTTTTAATATCTTCTACTCCACTTTCAATGCTTTTAGCATCAAGATAGATGGACTCCGAATCATTGGGGCGTTTTTCAACCAAAGTGGATTCATATCCAGCCCCATCATCATTAGCACTACAAGAAATATGCTCATACATGACGTTTTTTAAAATGTCGTTGATGAATTCGTCATAAATCTATGACAATTTCATTCGAGATCGTCGTAAACCGTTTGAGGGGATCAAATCTACATATAAATTACCACGACGTGAGTCAAAAACGTCGTAACCGCATAAGATGAGAACGACATAACTTTTACGACGATTATAAAAATGTTGTAACATGAGGATAAGAAGAGCCAGCCAACCAATGAAACGTGAGGAACCTCCTCCACACGGATCACCCCACCAGACGCGATCTGAACCATCCGTCAATCGCCCATCCAACGGTGAAGCATCTCCCAAAAAACCAAACCCTAACTATCCCCACCCCTCACACACAGCCACACACTCCTCCCTCGTCTCCATCTCTCTCCCGCACGAACCCCTCTCGCCGCCGCCACCAACGGCGCCCTGATCCAGGCGACCTCCGGTGGGGATCCCCTTGCTCCGCTCCTCCCCTATCCCGTGCTTCTTCCCACCCGCGCGCCCGAGTCGAACCCTACCTGCGCGTGCGATCCCACGGCTGCCCCGATCTGCGAGATGTGACACACAGGGGAAGAGAAGGTTCCCCCGATCCGACGCGCTGCGGGCCAGCCTCGACACCGACGAGTTCATGGCGCTCATGCACGGCTCAGGGGCACGCCGAGTGGAGGAGGGGGAGGGGAGGGGTGGGGATTTGGTTTGTGATTTGTGGATTTTCGGTCCGAGCGGCGATGGGGTTGCTGTTGCGGCCGGAGGAGGTGGCGGCGCTGGTCAGGCTCAAGGTGGCGGCGGGGTGGATCAGGCGCCAGATCCCGCCTGAGACGCATTGGGCCTTCGCCTACGAGATGCTCCGGCGGGTCTCCCGCTGCTTTACGCTCGGACCCGAGCTCCGCAATGCCGTAAGCGCTCCTTCTCCTCCCTCCCCCCTTCAACCCCAGATCCCCTCCGATCCCTGGAATCCCTAAGGCACTCACGGCCGCTGATTTTGACCCTTCCTGCAGGTGTGCGTCTTCTACCTCGTGCAAGCTCTGGTTCTGATTCCGCCATGGATTTGATTCCTTGGTGCTCGTTTGGGGATCCGATCCGGTCTGGTCTCTTTGCTTGTTCCGATTCTGCTGGTTTGTTTCTTTGTTTGTTTATACTACGTCTCCGTCTCCCTCGTCTCTCGCGCACCCTCACAGAATTCAGTCCCCAACTCTGATTCCATTCTTCTTCTTCTTCTTCTTCGCCCCGGACGATTCCTTCCATTTTGCTTCCTTCGATCAACAGTTCATGCTCTGCTCGCTCGTTTCCTCTGATGCTATGTTAGATAGATAGATAGATAGATTAGATCGGATGCCATATCTTTTTTTTGCTTGCTTCACATCCATCTCTTTCGCACGCCATGCATGGGACGGACAATGATGCACGAGTTTTTGGCAGTTTACTAGCTCTGAAGAACCCTTCCATTTCCTCTGCTTTGCAGATCAGAACCAAGGATGGCCGGCGGCGGCACCAGCATCAGGAAATATGTGGGCACCCTCAAGGACTCCACCACCGTGAGCATCGCCAAAGTGAACAGCGACTACAAGGTACCAAGCACTAGAAATCACCATCTCTATCTCTTGCTCTTGCATCATTCATCCAAAATTTTACTTTTAGAGATTGTTTAAAAAATTGTAATGTTATCGCTCTTTGCAACAGCAACTAGACATCGCCATCATCAAGGCCACCAACCATGTGGAGCGGCCTGCAAAGGAGAAGTACATCAGAGGTAATAGCAAACTCATGTTCCTACATGGAGGAGCAAGAAGAGCATGATCTTTCTTCCGTCGAAAACGCCACGGTTCTCAGCATGTGCTTCATCTTCTCAGATATCTTCATGCATCTTAATTCCGGGAGGGCTCGGGCGGACGTGGCCTACTGCATCCGCGCCCTCGCCAGACGCCTCTCCAAGACGCGCAACTGGGCGGTATGTCTCACCATCATAAATTTCCTCATATTCATGTTATATAAGATTGAGTCCGAGTAGATGGATCATGGATGGAACCTGTCCTGTTTGTGCAGTTCTGCACCATGTCGTTTTACCCGAAAATTCAGACTGTTGGTTCTGTCCTGTTGCTACTGCCTCGGTGATGTTCAGTAACTAAGGTGGAATGGTGCTTATGATTGACAAACTTTCATTTCTGATTCATTAGGTTGCGCTCAAGATGCTAATTGTGATACACCGTGCCCTTCACGAGGTCGACCCTTCTTTCCGTGACGAGCTCATCAGTTACGGAAGATCTAGCGGCCAGATGCTACACATGTACTATTTCAAAGATGACTCCAGCCCTGATGGTACTAGCTAGTTGCTGCTAACCCCAAATAAATCAACCATTTTTTATACCCGTCCCTCCGGCCGGTGTCCTTTGCTCTGCTGCTCTGCATCCTGTACGCGATTTCAATTCTGTCTATCTATATAAAACCGTTAGATGCTAGTATTGTTTGTGCATTGCCATATATCTGGCCTTGATCTACCTGATTGTTAGGACTATGGAGTATCCTGCTGTGGGTCTCTACACTTTGCTGCACAGATCAACCTCTACCATTTCCGCAGTACAATGATAGAGCTTTGTTTTGTTGTAAAACTCCTGCTGGTGTACATGCTTTTGTAGCACAAAAAATAAGTCATCTTTCTTGGTGTGCTTGATTCTAATTATGCTTGTTCAATGCTGTATATTCAGATGTATTATTTAACACAGCAAAATTGCTGCGGCCAACGATTCTAATTTATACTCTCTCCCAAAATAATAGAAAGAATGTATAGTCTGCACATCTATGCTTGTTCTATCTAATCAACATTGTAAAATTCTATTAGTAGCATGCAGGATGCAATTATAAACTGAACTATCACCTATCCTGCATCATATAAGTGTGAATCATACAAAAAGAAAACCCATTTCGGATGCATTATCCACAAGTCCACTCAGGTCTTTACGTTTGTGCTTACCTACCTCTCTGTAATAACCTATCATGCTCTCAGTTATCACATCTATCTTGTGTCAAGAGTTTCTCACATGCATGCAACTTTTGTAATAGACAACGAGACACATTTCAATGCTTGACCATTAAAAAAACATGCATGCGACTACTTCATTGACTCAGGTGATATTATACTTACTAGACCAATGATACATTCCCTTCTCCTGAGGGATACATGCTTGCTTGTATGTGTTATTTACTATTTATCGAGCATATCAAATTGAACTTAAGGTCATGATTGAGTCACTGTTGTAAGTAGATTTGTTTGTCCTGCATTGCTGCTTTTATTGATTCTACATTTATCCTTTTCGTGCATGGAAAATTTCATGTCAACTAAATTCCTAAAGGCATGGTGACATTTTTGAAAAAGGCATGATGACATGCTTGAATTTAGTGTAGTTCGATAATTCCAGGAGTTTTTATTGGTTGATCTCAGTCCTTGTACACCTCCTGAGCTATTCTTTGAGTTTGGTTCCACCCTACGGGATTTATCATTCCTTCCTAACATTTTTCTCCTTTTAAAACATGAATATATATTCCAGAAGCAGTCAATCTCTTCTTTGCAACAAGCAGTCTACATATTAGTATATTACTTTCTTTGATATGATTGACACAGTAAAGTAAAATGTAGTTTAACAATTTCTAAACTGCCTCTTCCTTCCAGTAGGATCAGATTATCCTATGAATTTAAAATCTAATTTACCTATTGTACTGAAGCACAAGGGCGATAATTTCAGCGATAATTTCAGTAATCAATATGTGAGCTTTATATTCTGCATTAATGCATAGAAGTATGTGGTATTATGCAACTTAGTGTAGTTCGGTATTTCGCCATGACATTTTGTTAACTCTCTGACTTGTCCTTCTATTATCTTGGATCATGTGTATGTATCCCTTTGTTAGAGTCTGGATGGTACTACTAGTCACAAACTATTTCTGCCTCATATTTTGTTTAAACTTACGCTACAGTTTCACCTGAGATGATATTTTGTTCTTTGAAAGACGTTTTACAATTTAGCATTGCCATCTAGTTCCTGCGCCTCAATAATACATGACTTTGTTTGGATGCAGGTATACTAGAGCCCATAAAAGCTGGTATCAGGGATGCAAAACTAGGAGTGGGGAAGCAAGAGCAGGATGACTTCTTCACAGCGAGTGCTAATTTCTGTATTTTCTTTTAAGATTCTTCTGGGTTGATGCTGCAGCTGTGAAAACTGGTATCTGATTGTCAACTGTGAATCAGATGAGTTATTGTGTTATGTAAACCTGGGAGATGTATTATGTGATGTTATATGATGGATGATTTTAATTCTACTTGGAGTTTTCTTGATTTGAATATGAAATAGTGCTGCATTTAATATTGGACAAATAATTGGTTAAAAGGCCCAATAAATAGAAATGAAACCAAGTTCTGGAAAAAAGAAGTTGCTGAATTCAAAAATGAAAAAGGCCAAAACTGAAACTGGACCAAATGTATTTGGGCACTAAAAGTTTAGGGCCCAAAAAAAAATTCGAAAAAGAAAAACTAAAATTGGCTATAAATGGGCTAAGTTCCAAAAATAAGCCCAATATGAAAAAGCCCAAAAAATAAAATCAGCCCATGTGATCAATTGAAATGGGTTGGGCTGATTTCAACCATGACGTTTTGATTTCGTCATAATATTGCCACGTAGGACTGCCACGTAGGACTGGGTTAGATTGCCAACGACGATTTAGGATCGTCGTAAAGGTTACGACAATCCAGGAATCATTGTAAAGGTTACGATGATTTTGATCAAAACGTCGCTGCTGTTCATTTGTGACGCTCCGTTTTCGACGCTTGGTTTTTAGTCGTGAGGTCGTCGTAAACTAAAACCCGTGACGATGTAGCGATGAAAATATAGCGTCGTGTATTAGCATATTCCTTGTAGTGTAGGTTTGACACAAGAAAACAAAGATTCAATGGGAGTCACACCAAGCACCTTAAGATCTTCGTGATTCTTATCACGAGAACACGCCTTTTTAAGCCATTCATGTCTAGCACGAATTTGGGCGGTTATTTCTTTGCTCTCACTCATGGAAACACGCATAGCTTTCAAAGTTTCATCCATATTGATCTTGGGAGGAGCACATCTAACTTTCAAAGCATCAATATCACTAAACATTCTATCAACGCTCTTAGCCAAATCGTCAATTTTGAGTAGTTTTTCCTCTATGGACGCATTGAAAATCTTTTGCGAGTTGATAAACTCTTTGATATTACTCTCTAGATCAGAGGGTAATCTGTTGTAATTTCCATGAGTATTGTTGTAGGAGTTTCCATAGTTATTAGAGGGGTTACTAGGAAAAGGCCTAGGAACATAGTTTCCTCTAAAAGCATTGTTGTTGCCAAAATTATTCCTACCAACAAAATTAACGTCCAAGCTAGCGTTGCTACTCTCAGTCAAGGAAGACAAGGGAATATCATTAGGATCTAAAGGAGCACTTCTACTAGCAACCAAATTCATTAACTCATCCATCTTAGCACTCAACGAGTTAATTTCTTCTATAGCAAGTACCTTCTTACTAGTAGGTGATCTTTCAGTGTGCCACTTAGAGTAGTTCGTCATGATATTGTCTAGGAGTTTTGTGGCTTCTCCTAACGTGATTTCCATGAACGTTCCACCTGAGGCAGAGTCCAAGATATTTCTAGAAGCGAAATTCAAGCCAACGTAAAAGATTTGTATAATCATCCAAAGACTCAGGCCATGAGCGCGGCAATTTCTAATCATCAATTTCATTCTCTCCCAAGATTGTGCAACGTGTTCATGATCAAGTTGCTTAAAATTCATGATATCATTACGGAGCAAGATAATCTTAGCCGACGGAAAATACTTGGATATATAAGCATCTTTGCACTTATCCCAAGAATCAATACTATTTTTGGGCAAAGACGAAAACCAAGTTTTTGCTCGATCTCGCAACGAGATAGGAAAAAGCTTCAATTTAATCACATCATTATCCACATCTTTCTTCTTTTGCATATCGCAAAGCTCAATGAAGGTATTAAGATGGGATGCGTCATCTTCACTAGGAAGGCCGGAGAATTGCTCTTTCATACCAAGATTCAGCAAAGCGGCATTGATTTCGTATGACTCCACACTGGTGGCGGGAGCAATTGGAGTACTAATAAAATCATTATTATTAGTATTCGAGAAGTCACAAAGTTTGGTGTTTTCAGTCATGGTGACTTCGGCAAGCAAGCAAGCACACAAGCAAACAAAGAGCAAGCGAGAGAAAAGGGCGAACGAAAAAGGAAAATATTTTTTTGTAAATTTTTGTTTGTAAGAAGTGGGGGAGAGGAAAACGAGAGGCAAAAAAGTAAATGCAAGAGATGAGTTTTGCGACACTTACTTGGATGAGTCCTTGACTTGAATCTCCCCGGCAATGGCGCCAGAAATCCTTCTCCTACTTCTCAAACAACAGCGCCAGAAATTGACATGTTGACGGAGACTTGCTTGCGTTGGTTTTTCCCTTGAAGAGGAAAGGGTGATGCAGCACAGGAGCAGTAAGTATTTCCCTCAGTTTGAGAACCAAGGTACCAATCCAGTAGGAGAATATCGTCAAGTCCAGAGTACCTGCGCAAACACAAACGAGCTTGCACCCAACGCTATAAAGGGGTTGTCAATCCCTTCAAGATTGATTGCAAAGTGAGATATGAAGGCGGAAAGTGCAATGAAGTAAAAGTGTAAAGCTGAAAATATGATGTGAAGTAGACCCGGGGGCCATAGTGTTCACTAGAGGCTTCTCTCAAAATAGCAAATATTACGGTGGGTGAACAAATTACTGTCGAGCAATTGATAGAACCGCGCAAAGTCATGACGATATCTAAGGCAATGATCATACATATAGGCATCACGTCCGAGACAAGTAGACCGATACTTTATGCATCTACTACTATTACTCCACACATCGACCGCTATCTAGCATGCATCTAGTGTATTGAGTTCATGACGAACAGAGTAACGCCTTAAGCAAGATGACATGATGTAGAGGGATAATATCAAACCAATGATGAAACCCCCATCTTTTTACCCTTGATGGCAACAACATGATGCGTGCCTCGCTACCCCTTCTGTCACTGGGTGAGGTCACCACACGGTATGAACCCAAAACCAAGCACTTATCCCATTGCAAGAATCATAGATCAAGCTGGCCAAACAAAACCCACAACTCGAAGAGAATTACAAGGATATGAAATCATGCATAAGAGAGATCAGAAGAAACTCAAATAAGATTCATAGATAATCTGATCATAAGTCCACAATTCATCGGATCTCGACAAACACACCGCAAAAGAAGATTACATCGGATAGATCTACATGAAGATCATGGAGAACTTTGTATTGAAGATCCAAGAGAGAGAAGAAGCCATCTAGCTACTAGCTATGGACTCCAAGGTCTATGGTGAACTACTCACGCATCTTCGGAGAGGTCATGGTGTTGATGAATAAGCCCTCCGTTTCCGAATAGCCCCTCCGGCAGGGTACCAGAACATGCCCCAGATGGGATCTTGCGGAGACAGAAGCTTGCGGCGGCGGAAAAGTATTTTCGGGGATCTCTTCGACAGTTTTGGATTTTTTAGGAATTTATAGGTGGAAGAGGTAGGGCAGACGAGCCACAGGGAGCCCACAAGCCTGCTAGGCACGGCCCCCCTAGCCGCGCCTAGGGGGCTTGTGGAGTCCCCTGGTGGCCTCTCCCTTGGTTCTCAAGTCCTGTGCGTATCTTCTGTTCCGAAAAAAAAATCTTTTCGGAAGTTTTATTCCGTTTGGACACTGTTTAAAATCCTCCTCTGAAAAGGGTCAAAAACACGGAAAAACAGGAACTGGCACTTGGCACTGAGTTAATAAGTTAGTCCAAAAAAGATATAAACTGCATACAAAACATCCAAAGTTTGACAAGATAATAGCATGGAACCATCAAAAACTATAGATACGTTGGAGACGTATCAAGCTCCCACTCACTTTCTTGTAAATACAAGATTCTCCAACCACTAGTATAAACCCAAATGCTTTGATCACCTCATCAAAGCGCTTATTCCAACTCCAAGATGCTTGCACTAGTCCATAAATGGATCACTGGAGCTTGCATACTTTGTTAGCATTCTTTGGATCGACAAATCCTTCGGGTTGCATCATATACAATTCTTCCTTAAGGAAACCATTAAGGAACGTTGTTTTAACATCCATGTGCCAGATTTCATAATTGAAAACTGCAGCTATTGCTAACATGATTCGGACGGACTTAAGCATCGCTACCGGTGAGAACATCTCATCGTAGTCAACTCCTTGAACTTGTGAAAAACCCTTCACCACAAGTCGAGCTTTATAAACGGTCACATTACCGTCCGCGTATGTCTTCTTCTTAAAGATCCATTTGTTCTGGATAGCCTTGCGGCCTTCAGGTAATACTTCCAAAGTCCACACTTTTTTTCATACATAGATCCTATCTCGGACTTCATGGCCTTCAACCATTTGTTGGAATCCGGGCCCACCATTGCTTCTTCCTAATTCGCACGTTCATTGTTGTCTAATAACATGATTGATAAGACAGGATTACCGTACCACTCAAGAGTAGTACGTGATCTTGTCGACCTGCGAGGTCCGATAGGAACTTGATCCGAAGTTTCATAATCATCATCATAAACTTCCTCCTCAACCGGTGTCGCTTCGACATGGGTTTCCCCTTGCCCCGCACCACCATCTAGAGGGACTAGAGGTTCGACAACCTCATAAAGTTCTATCTTCCTCCCACTCAATTCTTTCGAGAGAAACTCCTTCTCAAGAAAAGCTATGTTTTTAGCAACAAACACTTTGCCCTCGGATTTGAGATAGAAGGTTTACCCAACTGTCTCCTTTGGGTAACCTATGAAGATGCACTTTTCCGCTTTGGGTTCCAGCTTTTCAGGCTGAAGCTTTTTGACATAAGCATCACATCCCCAAACTTTAAGAAATGACAACTTTGGTCTTTTGCCATACCACAGTTCATATGGGGTCATCTCAACGGATTTTGATGGTGCCCTATTTAAAGTGAATGCAGCTGTCTCTAATGCATAACCCCAAAACGATAACGGAAAATCGGTAAGAGACATCATAGATCGCACCATTTTTAACAAAGTACGGTTACAACGTTCGGACACACCATTACGCTGTGGTGTTCCAGGCGGTGTCAACTGTGAAACAATTCCACATTGTCTTAAGTGAGCACCAAACTCGAAACTCAGATATTCACCCCCACAATCACAATGTAGGAACTTGATCTTCTTGTTACGATGATTTTCAACTTCACTCTGAAATTGCTTGAACTTCTCAAACGTCTCAGACTTGTGCTTCATCAAGTAGATATATCGATACCTACTCAAATTGTCAGTGAAGGTGAGAAAATAATGATATCCGTCGTGCGCCTCCACACTCACCGGACCGCATACATCGGTATGTATGATTTCCAACAAGTCACTTGCACGCTCCATTGTTCCGGAGAACGAAGTCTTAGTCATCTTGCCCATGAGGCATGGTTCGCACGTGTCAAGTGATTCAAAGTCAAGTGACTCCAAAAGTCCATCAAAATGGAGTTTCTTCATGCGCTTTATGCCAATATGACATAAGCGGCAGTGCCACAAAAAGATGGCACTATCATTGTTAACTCTACATCTTTTGGTCTCAATGTGATGTATATGTGTATCATCGCTTTCAAGATTCAATATGAACAATCCTCTCACATTGGGTGCATGACCATAAAAAATATTACTCATAGAAATAGAACACCCATTATTCTCCGACTTAAACGAGTAACCGTCTCGCAATAAACAAGATCCAGATATAATGTTCATGCTTAACGCAAGGACTAAATAACAATTACTTAAGTTCATAACTAATCCTGGTAACTGAAGTAAACTGTGCCGACGGTGATTGCATCAACCTTGGAACCATTTCCCACGCGCATCGTCACTTTATCCTTCGCCAGCCTTCGTTTATTCTGCAGTTCCTGCTTCGAGTTGCAAATATGATCGACAGAACCGGTATCGAATAGCCAGGCACTACTACGAGTGTTGGTTAAGTACACATCAATGACATGTATATCGAATATACCTGATTTTTCCTTGACCGCCTTCTTAGCAGCCAAATACTTGGGGCTGTTGCGCTTCCAGTGACCCAGTCCCTTGCAATAATAATACTCTGTTTCAGGCTTAGGTCCAGCCTTGGGTTTCTTCGTCGGATTGGCAACAGGCTTGCCGCTCTTCTTGGACTTACCCTTCTTGCCTTTTCCATTTCTCTTGAAACCAGTGGTCTTATTGACCATCAACACTTGATGCTCTTTTTGGAGTTCTGACTCTGCAACTTTGAGCATCGTGAATAACTCGCCGGGTGACTTGTTCATCCCTTGCATGTTATAGTTCAACACAGAGCTCTTATAGCCTGGTGACAGTGATTGAAGAATTCTGTCAGTGATAGCTTCTTGCGGGAGTTCAATCCCTAGCTCAGCTAGACGCTTTGCGTACCCAGACATTTTGAGCACATGTTCACTGACACACAAATTATCCTCCATCTTGCAAGCATAGAATTTATCGGAGGTCTCATACCTCTCGATTCGGGCGTTCTTCTAAAAGATAAACTTCAACTCCTGGAACATCTTATGCTCCATGACGCTCAAAGTGACGTTGAAGTCCCGACTCTAAGCCATACAAGACTGCACAATGAACTACTAAGTAGTCCTTGATACGTCTCAAACGTATCTATAATTTTTGATGGTTTCACGCTGTTATGTTGTCAACTTTGGATGTTTTGCTTACCTTTTATATCTTTTTTGGGACTAACTTGTTAACTCAGTGCCAAGCGCCAGTTCCTGTTTTTTCTGTGTTTTTGACTCTTTTCAGATCTGATTTTGGAACAGAGTCCAAACGGAATAAAATCCCCAAAATGATTTTTTCCACAACGGAAGAAGATCGGGAGGCTTGAGGGCCAAGCAAGTGGGCCCACAGGGAGCCCACAAGCCCTGTTGCCGTGACCAGGGGGGAGGCCGCGACAACCAAGCTTGTGGCCCCCCTGGAACTCCCCTACCCTAGGCCTTTGGCCTATAAATTCCCTAATAATCCAGAAAAAATCAGGGCGTCCACGAAAAAACTTTTTCGCCGCCGCAAGCTTCCGTTTCCGCGAGATCTCATCTCGAGACCCTTCTGGTGCCCTACTGGAGGGGACTTTGGAGTTGGAGGGCTTCTTCATCATCATCATCGCCCCTCCAATGACTCATGAGTAGTTCACTTCAGACCTACGGGTCCATAGTTAGTAGCTAGATGGCTTCTTCTCTCTCTTGGATCTTCAATACAAAGTTCTCCACGATCTTCATGGAGATCTATCCGACGTAATCTTCTTTGGCGGTTTGTTTGTCGAGATCCGATGAATTGTGAATTTGTGATCAGATTATCTATGATTTATATTTGAGTCTTTGCTGATTTCTTATATGCATGATTTGATATCCTTGTAAGTCTCTGTGAGTCTTGGGTTTTGTTTGGCCAACTAGATCTATGATTCTTGCAATGGGAGAAGTGCTTGGTTTTGGGTTCATACCGTGTGGTGACCTTTCCCAGTGACAGGAAGGGCAGCAAGGCGCACATCGTGTTATTGCCATCAAGGGTAACAAGATGGTCTTTTATGGGAACAGTAGCAGCAGGACCAAATCACGGGCTGATGGCTCTCCCCTCCCCCTCCCCCTCCTCCTCCTCCCACCTCCTCCCACCCCACAACCTCCCCAATCCTTCCAACCATGAAGATTTCTCCTGTTAATCACGATGGAAGGGCTCTTACATTGGGATTTCTCACCAGGGTTGCCCTGTCCAAGCAGGTGAGGATCAAGTTTGGCACCACGGTGCATTTTTCTTCTCCCCGGTCAGGCAAAGTTTTCTATTTGGTGGTTTCATTCTCCTCGGCCTCTTTCCCTTTGACTGAGGATTGAGTGGGCATTGCTCTCCAATGTTGTTTGGGTGGAGTAAACTCGGGTTTCTCTGTCCAAAAAATATCAGCAAGAACATTTCGGTTTAGTGTTGCCAACACCAAAGTGGGACACTTCATCTATGGGCTCAAAGACAGAGTTTGGCCAGATTTTGTTTGTCATTTTCACCTCTTCAAGGGACGCTTTGCGCAGACTGTACATTATGACTCTCATTGGCACGCTGATGAGGAACTAGTTAACATCTCTTCTAGGAGGTCTATGGCTATCAAGACTGATTTAAGTTTCCTTGGTAAAAAGATTATCAATGATTCTCCCTCGGGTTCATGCCACCCCCCGAATTTGGTTAAGTTTGATCCTTTCAACTCTTGCAATCGCCATGGGAGTCAAGCTTCAGCATCTCAGGCAATTTCCCCTGACCACATTCCACGTAGCATGGCACATGCAAGTTTGAATACCACCCCGACATCATCGAAGCACGTCCGCATATGCGTTTAATGGAGAGTTACGTCGCCCTAGCGGATTTGGAGGACGCGGGATATGCCTCTCAGGACAATTTCCTTCTTTTGGGCAGTCTTCGGTTTCAGATTAATGTTCCATATCCTTCTCCACCGCAATGTTTCCTTACATATGCGATCAAATATGCGCCACAATCTTCGGAGTGGCCACCGGTTTTAGAGGCTCGACACAAGGCAGATTTAGCGCAAGCCCAATATTCTGCTGACGAAATATCAGAATTAGCCATTAATTGGCCGTTTTTATGCGCAAGATGCCTTCAATGGGGGCATAATAAACGGGACTGCTGCTCGCGTCTGATTTGCATTAACTGCTCCGCTCCTAATCACAAGATGATTGCCTGTCCTGCGATTATTAAGCATAATATGTCGACTGACACGACCACTATTGGAGCAAGTAGCACTAGTGATTGCAATCAACCCAAAGTTGCCGTTTCCCGCTTGGTTCAATACTCAGGCAAACATCGTCGATACACCAGGTGCGACTGGTGTGGGGCATATGGGCACAAGATCCATTCCTGTTTTAAACGAGAAAAATCCTCTAAATGGATTTGGGTACCTAAAATTTCCGATTCTACCCCTCTCGCTTCGAATTCTGCGCCTTCCCCCACAGAGCTCATCACTCTCCTGTCCCATCCGAGACTTCGACCGCCTCACCCTCCTCTGTCTCCTGTCTCATCACTGTCGCCTTGCCTGCCCACCACCTCCATTTCCATGGCGAATTACCCGCTGAACCCAGTGCCGTTCCTACCGCCTGGTTTCGCCGTGGAACCTGGCCCGGATGGTTGAATCGTGCGGAGTGGGATGGTGGTTGTGCCGTTTCCACCCCTCAACCACGACTTCTTGGCGATTGCGGAGGCCAATCACTATGTTCCACTACATCACCGCGAAGCCATCCGCACTCAGATCGAAGGTTTGCTGCACGAAGCTCACTTATTCACCACCGAATCTTCTAATCATCCATTGGGCATTGGGATTTTTGGTTTTGCGGATGCATTCATGAGAGATACCGCCATTGCTTCTCCCCTAGAGCTTGAGGACGAGGACCTCCTCATCACTTTTGTACCTCACAATGAAGCTCTGAATCGTTGTAGTACCACCTTTGGGCCTGAACTTTGGATTATGTATTTTGGGTTTCCCTATGACTACCAAACAGAGTACTACATTCAGAAATCGCTAGGAGGGTTTGGTGCTTTGGTTTCCTGGTATAATCCGAGACAGGATAGGAGATTTGTTCTGCTCAAAGTGAGAGTCCTTAATATGCGCTTGATCCCAAAGAGCTTTGTAGTCTCGCAACTTGGTGGTGCTAGGGACTGCTGGACTGTGCAAGTTACTATCTTGTGTAGCAATGACTGGAATGGTTTATTACCTGAGGTTCCCCCTGCTGGGGAGGAACCACCCCCTCCTAATGGCAACCCACACCCTCAGTTTGGCCCTGAGCTCACTGCTGAGCAACTATACCAACAGCAAGTGCATAACTGGCTAGTTCAAAATGCAGCTCAACCTCAGGGGGCCCCTCCTGCTCATGAAGCCCCACAGCAATAGGATCAGCCCAATGGATGGGGAGTGTGGCCAGCCGCACCACCACAGGCACCACAATTACCTCCTTATCTCTACAATTTTCAAGCTTGGCTTGCTGCCCAGGGACTACAAGTACACGATGGCCTGGTTCCTAAAGATAACATCTCAGATAGTGCCTCCCAAGCTTGGAATGATGCTATATCTAACTCCAACAACTCTGCTAGCACCAACCTATCTGCTGGATCTCTGAATCCCCTGGTGATACACTCTCAAACTCATCAGCAGCAACACTCTAAGGGTCTTCTGAGAATCTCCTTGGAAGTTCACAATAGTGGAATTCGCTTTGGCTTATCTGAGCATGGAGAATCAGTGCTCACCCTGCTACAGACTGATCCAGCTCCAAGACATCAGCTAAATGACTTCATTTTTAGAGCCATCAAACCTCTAATGGCTTCTAGAGGCCCTTGGAATACTGATTATGGTTTCAGGCATGAATGTATGCAGGTGGAAGTTGCAGTTGCTCTGAATGATGATGGCATAATATTTAGCAACACCTGTCCTACTCTACCCATGAGCAGTACATCATCTTCCTTTATCATAGAAGCACTTTCCACTGAGCAAGCACTGGTTCCACTTACTGAGCCTTTGGATCCATTGGAAACAGAATGCAGCATGGATCAGGCACTACAAGTCAGCAAGATCCCTCTGAAGCACAAAGGCAAAATGAAACTGCAAGTAGATACTTCCAACCTTCGCCGCAGTCTGAGATCAAACAAGTATGATGGTTTCAAGATTCCATCCATGGCAGAGGGCAAGATCACTAAATCCAAAGTTAAGCCCATGATGATTCCCAATATTTCTCTTCAGGAAGTTGATCATGCCTCGACACTTGAGGTTCCTCCTCCTACTGCCATCAACACCATGCAGGCCATTGGGACGCAGCTGTGTGCTATACCTGAAGCAGAGCTTGTAGAGTCAGAGCTTCATACAAGACCTGCAGATAGCCAAGTTTGATCTTGTGCTTGCCCACCTCCTCTTTGAATCTCTATGGTACTTTTGCGTAGTTGGAACGTCTTATGTTGGAATATTCGTGGACTTAACTCGCCCAAAAAACATCTAGCTCTATCGAATGCCATTCGTGACAACAGCTGCTCCATCATTTGCTTACAAGAATCGAAAATGCCCTCATTTGATGAACATGCCTTACGTACATTGTGTCCTAAATGATTTGACAAGTTTGCATATATTCCCTCCCGAGGGGCTTCTGGTGGGATAGTCACGATTTGGAACAACTCTATATTTGTAGGAACTACGTTTGTATAAGAGGATTTTGTTGGAATTATGCCCTAGAGGCAATAATAAATATAGTTATTATTATAATTCCTGTATCAAGATAATAGTTTATTATCCATGCTATAATTGTATTGAATGAAGACTCATTTACATGTGTGGATACATAGACAAAACACCGTCCCTAGCATGCCTCTAGTTGGCTAGCCAGTTGATCAATGATAGTCAGTGTCTTCTGATTCTGAACAAGGTGTTGTTGCTTGATAACTGGATCACGTCATTGAGAGAATCACGTGATGGACAAGACCCAAACTAAATAGACGTAGCATGTTGATCGTGTCATTTTGTTGCTACTGTTTTCTGCGTGTCAAGTATTTATTCCTATGACCATGAGATCATATAACTCACTGACACCGGAGGAATGCTTTGTGTGTATCAAACGTCGCAACGTAACTGGGTGACTATAAAGATGCTCTACAGGTATCTCCGAAGGTGTTAGTTGAGTTAGTATGGATCAAGACTGGGATTTGTCACTCCGTGTGACGGAGAGGTATCTCGGGGCCCACTCGGTAATACAATATCACACACAAGCCTTGCAAGCAATGTAACTTAGTGTAAGTTGCGGGATCTTGTATTACGGAAAGAGTAAAGAGACTTGCCAGTAAACGAGATTGAAATAGGTATGCGGATACTAACGATCGAATCTCGGGCAAGTAACATACCGAAGGACAAAGGGAATAACATACGGGATTATATGAATCCTTGGCACTGAGGTTCAAACGATAAGATCTTCGTAGAATATGTAGGATCCAATATGGGCATCCAGGTCCCGCTATTGGATATTGACCGAGGAGTCTCTCGGGTCATGTCTACATAGTTCTCGAACCCGCAGGGTCTGCACACTTAAGGTTCGACGTTGTTTTATGCGTATTTGAGTTATATGGTTGGTTACCGAATGTTGTTCGGAGTCCCGGATGAGATCACGGACGTCACGAGGGTTTCCGGAATGGTCCGGAAACGAAGATTGATATATAGGATGACCTCATTTGATTACCGGAAGGTTTTCGGAGTTACCGGGAATGTACCGGGAATGACGAATGGGTTCCGGGAGTTCACCGGGGGGGGGGGGGCACCCACCCCGGGGAAGCCCATAGGCCATGAGGGTGGCGCACCAGCCCTTAGTGGGCTGGTGGGACAGCCCACCAATCCCCTATGCGCCAAGATAGAAAAATCAAAGGAAAAGAAAAAAAAAGGAAGAAGTGGGAAGGGGGAAGGACTCCCTCCCACCAAACCAAGTAGGACTCGGTTTGGGGGGGGAGAGTCCTCCCCCCTGGCTCGGCCGACCCCTTGGGGATCCCTTGGACCCCAAGGCAAGGTACTAGATCGTGGGACTGATCGCGGGATTGTTCGCGGGGCGGATCGAGGGACGTGAGGACGTTCCACTACATCAACCGCGTTCTCTAACGCTTCTGCCGTACGGTCTACAAGGGTACGTAGATCACTCATCCCCTCTCGTAGATGGACATCACCATGATAGGTCTTCGTGCGCGTAGGAAAATTTTTGTTTCCCATGCGACGTTCCCCAACAGTGGCATCATGAGCTAGGTTCATGCGTAGATGTCTTCTCGAGTAGAACACAAAAGGTTTTGTGGGCGGTGATGTGCGTTTTGCTGCCCTCCTTAGTCTTTTCTTGATTCCGCGGCATTGTTGGATTGAAGCGGCTTGGACCGACACTACTCGTACGCTTACGAGAGACTGGTTTCATCGTTACGAGTAACTCCGTTGCTCAAAGATGACTGGCAAGTGTCAGTTTCTCCAACTTTAGTTGAATCGGATTTGACCGAGGAGGTCCTTGGATGAGGTTAAATAGCAACTCATATATCTCCGTTGTGGTGTTTGCGTAAGTAAGATGCGATCCTACTAGATACCCATGGTCACCACGTAAAACATGCAACAACAAAATAGAGGACGTCTAACTTGTTTTTGCAGGGTATGCTTGTGATGTGATATGGCCAATGATGTGATGTGATATATTGGATGTATGAGATGATCATGTTGTAATAGAAATATCGACTTGCACGTCGATGGTACGGCAACCGGCAGGAGCCATAGGGTTGTCTTTATACTGACGTTTGTGCTTGCAGATGCGTTTACTATTTTGCTAGGATGTAGCTTTAGTAGTAATAGCATGAGTAGCACGACAACCCCGATGGCAACACGTTGATGGAGATCATGGCGTGGCGCCGGTGACAAGAAGATCGTGCCGGTGCTTTGGTGATGGAGATCAAGAAGCACGTGATGATGGCCATATCATGTCACTTATGAATTGCATGTGATGTTAATCCTTTTATGCACCTTATTTTGCTTAGAACGACGGTAGCATTATGAGGTGATCTCTCACTAAAATTTCAAGACAAAATTGTGTTCTCCCCGACTGTGCACCGTTGCTACAGTTCGTCGTTTCGAGACACCACGTGATGATCGGGTGTGATAGACTCAACGTTCACATACAACAGGTGCAAAACAGTTGCGCACGCGGAACACTCGGGTTAAGCTTGACGAGCCTAGCATGTGCAGACATGGCCTCGGAACACATGAGACCGAAAGGTCGATCATGAATCATATAGATGATATGATTAGCATAGGGATGCTTACCACTGAAACTATACTCAACTCACGTGATGATCGGACTTGAGCTAGTGTAAGTGGATCATGAAACACTCAAATGACTAGAGAGATGTACTTTTTGAGTGGGAGTTTAGCAAAAATTTGATTAAGTTAAACTCTAATTGTCTTGAACATAGTCTAAGTCCACTTTGAATATATTTGTGTTGTAGATCATGGCTCACGCGACAGTCACCCTGAATTTTAATACGTTCCTAGAGAAAGCTAAGTTGAAAGATGATGGAAGCAACTTTGTAGACTGGGCTCGTAATCTTAAGCTAATCTTACAAGCTGGGAAGAAGGATTATGTCCTTAATGCTGCGCTAGGAGATGAACCACCCGCTACGGCTGATCAGGATGTTAAGAACGCTTGGTTAGCACGTAAGGAGGACTACTCAATAGTTCAATGTGCAGTCTTGTATGGCTTAGAACCGGGACTTCAACGTCGCTTTGAGCGTCATGGAGCATTTGAGATGTTCCAGGAGTTGAAGTTTATCTTTCAGAAGAACGCCCGGATCGAGAGGTATGAGACCTCCGATAAATTCTATGCTTGCAAGATGGAGGAAAACTCGTCTGTCAGTGAACATGTGCTCAAAATGTCTGGGTACTCAAACCGTCTAGCTGAGCTGGGGATTGAACTCCCGCAAGAGGCTATCACTGACAGAATCCTTCAATCACTGCCGCCAAGCTATAAAGGCTTTGTGTTGAACTACAACATGCAAGGGATGAACAAGTCTCCCGGCGAGTTGCTTGCGATGCTGAAAGTCGTAGAGTCTGAACTCCGTAAAGAGCATCAAGTGTTGATGGTGAGCAAGACCACCAGTTTCAAGAGAAACGACAAAGGCAAGAAGGGAAATTCGAAGAAGAGCGGCAAGCCTGTTGCCAATCCGCCGAAGAAACCCAAGGCTAGACCTAAGCCTGAAACAGAGTGCTTCTATTGCAAGGGTATGGGTCACTGGAAGCGCAATTGCCCTAAGTATCTGGCAGATAAGAAGGCGGGCGAAGAAAAATCAGGTATATTTGATATACATGTTATTGATGTGTACTTAACCGGCTCTCGTAGTAGTGCCTGGGTATTTGATACCGGTTCTGTTGCTCACATTTGCAACTCGAAACAGGAACTGCGGAATAGACAAAGGCTGGCGAAAGATGAAGTGACGATGCGCGTAGGAAATGGTTCCAAGGTTGATGCAATCGCCGTCGGCACAGTGTCACTTCAGCTACCGTCGGGATTAGTGATGAACTTAAATCATTGTTATTTAGTGCCTGCGTTGAGCATGAACATTATATCTGGATCTTGTTTGTTGCGAGACGGTTACTCTTTTAAGTCAGAGAATAATGGTTGTTCTATTTCTATGAGTAACATCTTTTATGGTCATGCACCGAATGTGAGAGGATTGTTCATATTGAATCTTGATAGCGATACGCATATACATAACATTGAGACCAAAAGAGTTAGAGTAAACAATGATAGCGCCATATTTTTGTGGCACTGCCGCTTAGGTCATATTGGTGTAAAGCGCATGAAGAAACTCCATGCTGATGGACTTTTGGAGTCACTTGACTTTGATTCACTTGACACGTGCGAACCATGCCTCATGGGCAAGATGACTAAGACTCCGTTCTCCGGAACAATGGAGCGTGCAAGTGACTTGTTGGAAATCATACATACCGATGTGTGTGGTCCAATGAGCGTAGAGGCACGCGGCGGATATCGTTATTTTCTCACCTTCACTGACGATTTGAGTAGATATGGTTATGTCTACTTGATGAAACACAAATCTGAAACATTTGAAAAGTTCAAGCAATTTCAGAGTGAAGTGGAAAATCATCGTAACAAGAAGATCAAGTTCCTATGGTCTGATCGTGGGGGTGAATATCTGAGTTTCGAGTTTGGTGATCACTTAAGACAATGTGGAATTGTTTCACAGTTGACACCGCCTGGAACACCACAGCGTAATGGTGTGTCCGAACGTCGTAATCGTACTTTATTAGAGATGGTGCGATCTATGATGTCTCTTACTGATTTGCCGTTATCGTTTTGGGGTTATGCATTAGAAACAACTGCATTCACTTTAAATAGGGCACCATCAAAATCCGTTGAGACGACACCATACGAACTATTGTATGGCAAAAGACCAAAGTTGTCGTTTCTTAAAGTTTGGGGATGTGATGCTTATGTCAAAAAGCTTCAGCCTGAAAAGCTGGAACCCAAAGCGGAGAAGTGCGTCTTCATAGGTTACCCAAAAGAGACAGTTGGGTACACCTTCTATCTCAAATCCGAGGGCAAAGTGTTTGTTGCTAAAAACGGAGCTTTTCTCGAGAAGTAGTTTCTCTCGAGAGAATTGAGTGGGAGGAAGATAGAACTTGACGAGGTTGTCGAACCTCTCATCCCTCTGGATGGTGGCGCAGGGCAAGGGGAAACCTCTGTCGTTGCGACGCCGGTTGAGGAGGAAGTTAATGATGATGATCATGAAACTCCAGTTCAAGTTTCTGTCGAACCACGCAGGTCGACGAGACCACGTGCTGCTCCAGAGTGGTACGGTAATCCCGTCTTATCAATCATGTTGTTAGACAACGATGAACCTGCAAATTATGAAGAAGCAATGGTGGGCCCAGATTCCAACAAATGGCTAGAAGCCATGAAGTCCGAGATAGGATCCATGTATGAGAACAAAGTGTGGACTTTGGAGGTACTAGCTGAGGGTCGCAAGGCTATTCAGAACAAATGGATCTTTAAGAGGAAGATGGACGCTGACGGCAATGTGACCGTTTATAAAGCTCGACTTGTGGCAAAGGGTTTTTCACAGGTTCAAGGAATTGACTACGATGAGACTTTCTCACCCGTAGCGATGCTTAAGTCCGTCAGAATCATGTTAGCAATAGCTGCATTTTTCGATTACGAAATCTGGCAGATGGATGTCAAAACGGCGTTCCTTAACGGTTTCCTTAAGGAAGAGTTGTATATGATACAACCCGAAGGTTTTGTCGATCCTAAGAATGCTAACAAGGTGTGCAAGCTCCAGCGATCCATTTATGGACTGGTGCAAGCATCTCGGAGTTGGAACAAACGCTTTGATGAGGTGATCAAAGCATTCGGGTTTATACAAGTGGTTGGAGAATCTTGTATTTACAAGAAAGTGAGTGGGAGCTCTGTGGCGTTTCTAATATTATATGTGGATGACATATTGCTGATTGGAAACAACGTGGAGTTTTTGGAGAGCGTAAAAGATTACTTGAATAAAAGTTTCTCTATAAAGGACCTAGGAGAAGCTGCTTACATTCTAGGCATTAAGATCTATAGGGATAGATCAAAACGCCTGATAGGACTTTCACAAAGCACATACCTTGATAAAGTTTTGAAGAGGTTCAAAATGGAACAGTCCAAGAAAGGGTTCTTGCCAATTTTACAAGGTACGAGATTGAGTAAGACTCAGTGCCCAGCAACTGATGAAGATAGAGAGCATATGCGCTCCGTCCCCTATGCTTCAGCCATAGGTTCTATCATGTATGCGATGCTGTGCACTAGACCGGATGTTATCCTGGCCATAAGTATGGCAGGTAGGTTCCAGAGTAATCCAGGAGTGGATCACTGGACAGCGGTCAAGAATATCCTGAAGTACCTGAAAAGGACTAAGGAGATGTTTCTCGTGTATGGAGGTGACGAAGAGCTCGCCGTAAAAGGTTACGTCGATGCAAGCTTTGACACAGATCCGGACGACTCTAAGTCGCAAACCGGATACGTATTTATTCTTAATGGGGGTGCAGTAAGCTGGTGCAGTTCCAAGCAAAGCGTCGTAGCAGATTCTACATGTGAAGCGGAGTACATGGCTGCCTCGGAGGCAGCTAAGGAGGGTGTCTGGATGAAGCAGTTCATGACGGATCTTGGAGTGGTGCCAAGCGTACTAAATCCAATAACCTTGTTCTGTGACAACACTGGTGCCATTGCCTTAGCAAAGGAACCATGATTTCACAAGAAGACCAGACACATCAAACGACGCTTCAACCTCATCCGCGACTACGTCGAGGGAGAGGACGTGAATATATGCAAAGTGCACACGGATCTGAATGTAGCAGACCCGCTGACTAAACCTCTTCCACGGCCAAAGCATGATCAACACCAGAACTGTATGGGTGTTAGATTTATTACAATGTAATTCACATGGTGATGTGAGGGCTAGATTATTGACTCTAGTGCAAGTGGGAGACTGTTGAAATTATGCCCTAGAGGCAATAATAAATATAGTTATTATTATAATTCCTGTATCAAGATAATAGTTTATTATCCATGCTATAATTGTATTGAATGAAGACTCATTTACATGTGTGGATACATAGACAAAACACCGTCCCTAGCATGCCTCTAGTTGGCTAGCCAGTTGATCAATGATAGTCAGTGTCTTTTGATTATGAACAAGGTGTTGTTGCTTGATAACTGGATCACGCCATTGGGAGAATCACGTGATGGACAAGACCCAAACTAAATAGACGTAGCATGTTGATCGTGTCATTTTGTTGCTACTGTTTTCTGCGTGTCAAGTATTTATTCCTATGACCATGAGATCATATAACTCACTGACACCAGAGGAATGCTTTGTGTGTATCAAACGTCGCAACGTAACTGGGTGACTATAAAGATGCTCTACACGTATCTTCGAAGGTGTTAGTTGAGTTAGTATGGATCAAGACTGGGATTTGTCACTCCGTGTGACGGAGAGGTATCTCGGGGCCCACTCGGTAATACAATATCACACACAAGCCTTGCAAGCAATGTAACTTAGTGTAAGTTGCGGGATCTTGTATTAAGGAATGAGTAAAGAGACTTGCCAGTAAACGAGATTGAAATAGGTATGCGGATACTAACGATCGAATCTCGGGCAAGTAACATACCGAAGGACAAAGGGAATAACATACGGGATTATATGAATCCTTGGCACTGAGGTTCAAACGATAAGATCTTCGTAGAATATGTAGGATCCAATATGGGCATCCAGGTCCCGCTATTGGATATTGACCGAGGAGTCTCTCGGGTCATGTCTACATAGTTCTCGAACCCGCAGGGTCTGCACACTTAAGGTTCGACGTTGTTTTATGCGTATTTGAGTTATATGGTTGGTTACCGAATGTTGTTCGGAGTCCCGGATGAGATCACGGACATCACGAGGGTTTCCGGAATGGTCCGGAAACGAAGATTGATATATAGGATGACCTCATTTGATTACCGGAAGGTTTTCGGAGTTACCGGGAATGTACCGGGAATGACAAATGGGTTCCGGGAGTTCACCGGGGGGGGGGGGCACCCACCCCGGGGAAGCCCATAGGCCATGAGGGTGGCGCACCAGCCCTTAGTGGGCTGGTGGGACAGCCCAAAAGGGCCCTATGCGCCAAGGATAAGAAATCAAAGGAAAAGAAAAAAAAGGGAGGTGGGAAAGGAGAGAAGGACTCCACTTTCCAATCCTAGTTGGACTAGGATTGGAGGAGGACTCCTCCCCCCTTGGTGGCGCAGCCCTTGGGGCAAGCCTCCCGTCCCTCCTCCTATGTACATGGAGCAATTAGGGCTGATTTGAGACAACTTTGCCACGGCAGCCCGACCACATATCTCCACGGTTTTACCTCTAGATCGCGTTTCTGCGGAGGTCGGGCGGAGCCCTGCTGAGACAAGATCATCACCAACCTCCGGAGCGCCGTCACGCTGCCAGAGAACTCTTCTACCTCTCCGTCTCTCTTGCTGGATCAAGAAGGCCGAGATTATCGTCGAGCTGTACGTGTGCTGAACGCGGAGGTGCCGTCCGTTCGGTACTAGATCGTGGGACTGATCGAGGGATTGTTCGCGGGGCGGATCGAGGGACGTGAGGACGTTCCACTACATCAACCGCGTTCTCTAACGCTTCTGCTGTACGGTCTACAAGGGTACGTAGATCACTCATCCCCTCTCGTAGATGGACATCACCATGATAGGTCTTCGTGCGCGTAGGAAATTTTTTGTTTCCCATGCGACGTTCCCCTACAGATTTTGCGTTAGGAGTCCAGTTCTCATCAACACAAACTTTGCATACCTGGAAGCTATTGAACATATATAGCCCCTGCCAAGGGGATCAAAGGGCTCGTTTTACTTCTTGGCTCTTTGATCTTGACATTGTGGCGACTGAGGACTGGTTGATCCTAGGGGATTTCAACTACATTAGGGCACCAACGAACCGCAACCTACCCGGAGGTAACATTCACGACATGTTTACGTATAATGAATTCATCTGTGAGCAGACGTTAGCGGAGATCCCAATCAAAGGCCGAGCATATACATGGTCAAACATGCAGCTAAACCCCCTGCTCGAACAACTCGACTGGTTCTTTATGTCTCTGAATTGGACTACCTCCTTTCCCAACACTTTGGTACGTCCGTTGCCACGACCTGTATCCGATGATATTCCCTGTTCGGTCGAAATACAAACCAACATTCCACGCAACAAAATGTTCCACTTTGAAACATACTGGATTGCCCACCCAGGGTTTATGGAGACAGTCTCGCTAGCATGGAATAAACCCGTCAAACATGGTCGGAATAGAGATGCAGCGGTGATAATCTGTCAGAAACTTAAAGCTGTTCGATTTGCACTAGAAGATGGAGTTGTGGTATTTCCCGCCTTAAGGTAGCAACTATCAACACCAACAAGGCGCTGCTGGAATTAGACTCCCTCGAAGATCGGCGTACTCTCACCACGCCAGAAAAAACTTCCGACGCATCTTCAAAAATCACCTTCTTAGGTTGCTAACATACCAGAAAGAATACTGGCGCAAGAGATGCTCCATCAGATGGATCAAGTTTGGAGATGAAAACACAAAGTTTTTTCAAATAGTTGCAACTGAACGATATCGACGCAACTTTGTGGCTACACTCAAAACTGATGCAGGGCTCGTGGTTGAGACACATGCCGGCAAGGAGGCTCTCCTGTTTGACACTTATAGAACAAGGATGGGCGCGGCAAGATCTCCCGATATACAGTTTGATTTGACGCAACTACGGCGACAAGGCGTCGACTTTGAAGCTCTTACGATCCCCTTTGCCAAAGAGGAAATAGACGCCGTAGTGAAAGAGATGCCAGCGGACAAATCTCCAGGGCCAGACGGTTTTAACGGAGCCTTTCTTAAAACTTGTTGGCACATCATCAAGAAAGACTTCTATGATCTTTGTGACGAATTCCACCGAGGTAATCTCAACTTGGAACCTCTGAATTATGGGCACATCACGCTCATCCCCAAGACGGCTTCTCCTGAGACAGTGAATGACTACCGTCCCATCACCCTGCTTAACTGCTGCCTCAAGATGATCACCAAGATACTGGCACAGCGACTCCAGAAGATCATTCTACAGATTGTGCATCGAAACCAGTACGGGTTCCTCTGTGGTAGATCTATACATGACTGCTTGGCATGGGCGTTCGAGTATATACACCAATGTCAAAGCTCTCGAAGGGAGATAGTCCTGCTTAAATTAGACTTCGCTAAAGCTTTTGATACGGTTGAACACTCGGCTATGATCACCATCATGCAACGTATGGGGTTTAATTCAAAGTGGATCCAATGGATGCAATGCATCTTCTCGTCAGGAAAATCATCAGTATTGCTGAATGGAGTCCCTGGTAAACAATTCCCCTACCGATGTGGAGTAAGACGGGGATCCCCTCTCTCACCATTGATATTTGTGCTGGCGGCGGACATACTCCAAACAGAGATTAACAAACAACTAAATCTGGGCTTGTTATCCCACCCTATCGACCCAAGAGGCGATGCTGACTTTCCAGTAATCCAATACGCCGATGACACCATCATCATCATGCCGGCGTGTGATGTCCAGGCTGCGAGAATGAAAAGGATACTAGATGACTTCGCCACGACGATAGGGCTCAGGATTAACTATGAGAAATCCACCCTAGTTTCTATCAATGTGACACAAGAGGTATGTGACAACATCATCTCGATCTTTCGTTGTGCACAGGCGACAATGCCGTTCACCTATCTAGGGCTCCCGCTGGGTACATCTAAACCTACTGTCGTGGATATGACACCGCTAGTGTGTAAAGCGGAGAGGAAAATCACAGCAGCCATGGCACTGATGTCTCATGCGGGCAGATTGGCTTTGATGAACTCACTGGTCACGTTGCTACTCGTGTACCCAATGGGGACTCTCAGAATCCCCCCCAACGATTGTAAAACAATTTGATAAACTTCGGAGGAGGTGCCTATGGAGAAAAAAGACTGAAGATGGATTCAAAAGCAATGCTCTAGTAGCATGGAACGCAGTTTGCCGCCCGAAAGAGAATGGCGGCCTAGGGGTCCTGAATCTCAAACTACAGAATGACGCGATGCTTCTAAAGATGCTTCACAAGTTCTACAACAGAAAGGAAATCCCATGCGTAGCATTGATCTGGAACACACACTACGGGGAAGCAGTCCTGCACGCGCAAGATCGCTGTGGCTCTTTCTGGTGGCGAGAACTGACTAAACTTATGCCGGTGTTCCGAGGGATAACGCGAGTCAATGTTAACAATGGCCTCTCGACGCTCTTTTGGAAAGACAACTGGAACAATGCCGTATATGCAGAAAAGTTCCCTCGGGCTTTCTCCTTTGCTAGAACTGAAGATGCCTCGGTTCAGAACTTCTTGGGGACTAGCTCGCTTCAAGAAGCCTTCTCGCTACCCCTGTCAGAACAAGCGCATGATGAACTCAGGATGATGCAACAAGAAATCAGAGAAGTGCAGCTAAACCCTAGGGGAGATGACTGGGTGTGTTCTTGGGGGGCTGGTACCTTTGAAACGGCAGCATATCGATGTTTCTATTTCAAAGAGACTACGGTGCATCCAGCGTTTCACTGGCTGTGGAAAACAAAGTGTGTCCCAAAGATCAAGGTATTTGGATGGTTTTTGCTGATGGACAGACTCAACACGAGGAATATGCTCAAACGGAGACATTACAACATAGGGGCTACTCTAGACTGCATGCTTTGCGATCAACACATGGAGGAAACGCTGGAACACCTCTTTTTTGAATGCAGCTTTAGCCAACTCTGTTGGAATATGCTCAACATCAAATGGTCAGAACAACAACATAGACAAGAGAAACTACAACATCAGAGGACAACACACCCCAGGGACATGTTCATGGATGTTGTTCTGGTAGCAGCCTGGAGTATATGGAAGGAAAGAAATAACAAGTTCTTTGAGCAAATAACCCCATCTCTTGGGGCTTGGCGACGTCGGTTTGTACAAAACTTCTCCAATCTTAGACACTGTGTGCCTACTAGCAAGGTGCAAAACATAGATAACATTGTGGCCACCCTAGCTGATACCACATAATATGTAACCCCACCCTGCCCACCTCCCCCCCTCCCCATCCCCATTCCACCCCCTCCCCATCATGTACATATGTAACTATTGGCTTTATATATACCTGCAGCAGGATTTTTATCCTACTATCTTACACTCAAAAAAAAGATGGGCTTTTATCGTCGATTATGTCTTGTTGCCTACCACATGTTAAATACCAGCCTCTCAACAATGCCATGATAACCTTCAACCTGTTCGACCTACCAAACCACTGATTGGCTATGTTACCGCTTGCTTATCCATGTTGTTAGCGTTGCTAATTGCAGGTGCAGATGCTTCCATGTGAAAACATGGATTCCTTTGTTATATCACCATATTAAATGCTATTTAATTTAATGCACCTATATACTTGGTAAAAGGTGGAAGGCTCGGCCTTTCTAGCCTGGTGTTTTGTTCCACCTTTGCCCCCTTAGTTTCGGCTACCGGTGTTATGTTCCATAAACGAGCGCTCCTAACACGATCGGGGTTGTTATGGGGACCCCCTTGATAATTCGTTTTAGATTAAAGCTGGTCTGGCAAGGCCCAACTTTGGTTCTACATTTGCCCAACATAATAATTTTGATAAATTGAAATGCATAGGGAGTTAGCGCTACCCGAGGAGTAATTCTACATAATAGAGGGAGGACCAGTGCTGATGGTGCTGGTCCAAAATAGAGCACTGTGCGGGGCCACCACGAGGAAACTCGAGGTTTGGCACTCGTACGCGTCGCTTATCCGTCGTGTCCTAAGAACGAGATACGCGGCTCCTATCGGGATCGTCGACATGCCGGGCGGCCTTGCTGGATTAGTTTTACCTTTGACGAGATATCTTGTGCATCGGGATTCCGATGATGCTTTGGGTAATCTCAGGGTTGAGATTTTCCACTAGGGAATCCGACGAGATCGCGAGCTTCGTGATTGAGGATTTCTATGCGGCTTGTGGTAATTTGTGATGGACTAGTTGGAGCACCCCTGCAGGGTTAAATCTTTCGGAAAGCCATGCCCGCGGTTATGTGGCAACGTGGATATTTTGTTTAAAACTGGTTCTAGATAACTTGAAGTTAACTTAAATAAAACTTGCCAACTGTGTGCGTAACCGTGACTGTCTCTTTAGTGAGTTCTTTCTCCGATCGAGGACACGGTGGGGTTATGTCTGACGTAGGTAGGTGTTCAGGATCATTGATTTGATCATCAGTAGCCACGTCCGTTATGCGTAGATCTTCCCCCTCTTATTTATGCTACTCGTAAGTTAGCCACCAAATACATGCTTAGCCACTTCTGCAACCTCACCACTTAACCATACCTCACCCATTAAGCTTTGCTAGTCTTGATACCTTTGGAAATGAGATTGCTGAGTCCCCTATGGCTCACAGATTACTACAACACCAGTTGCAGGTACAGGTAAAGGTTACTTGACGCGAGCGCGTTGATTGTTCATTTGGAGTTGCTTCTTCTTCTTCTTCTTCATCTATCTAGGATGGGTTCCAGGCCGGCAGCCTGGGATAGCAAGGATGGACATCGTTCTTCTTTTGTCGTTTGTTTTCGTCCGTAGACGGACCCTGCTCTTACTCTTGATGATTATGTAATGTACTGATGTGACTCTGATGTAGCTTGTGGCGAGTGTAAGCCAACTCTATATATATCTCTTCTGTTCAGTACATGTACTTTTGACGATATCCATTCTTGCGACACGACGAGATGCGCTTCTATCCCTGACGAGGCCCTCGTGCCAAATTGAGGATAGGGTCGCATCTTGGGCGTGACAAGTTGGTATCAGAGCCGTACCGACCTAGGAGCCCCCTTGATTGATCGAACTTGGCCGAGTCGAGTCTAGTGAAAAACTATTTGAGTCTTAGTTATATATCGGAGAGTAGGATTCTTTTTCTCCTCTTCTATGCTCTGGTGAGGAATCTTGACGTAATAATTTATTCTACTCCTCTTCCCACTCAAATTTTTTTTAGGATCACGCGGATATTCTTGGGATCTATATGATGCCGATGTGACGGAGTTCTGTCTTGGTGCCTCCTGTCTGACTTGATTTTCTTCCGGGGAGTTGAGCTCTAGGGGATTCTTGAGCACATCGTTATCATTCAGATTTCTTAGTATCTAAGAACGAAGGATGTTCGTAATTGCTTCAATACTAGTAGTGGCGAGATAACCCCGATGTCCCCAGTACTGGTGCAGATTGTTCGGGAGTACTGCCATACTTTGTATAGTTGTGATCACGAGGGTCTGTTGTAGATGAAGGTTCGAGATTCTGGTCGTGTGTTGACGGATGTGATACAAGTGACGGGTTAGTATAGGAGTTGTGTGATATTACTCCTTGTATCCGTGTACCAGATTGCATGACCAGATATTTCGGGAATTCTTAGGTGGGAATTCAAGTAGTTGCTTATAGGACAATCTTCCAACAATTGCATGATGTTAGGTTGGGGGTTCGACATCTAGTGGATTCGTTTGTTCACGGTCGACTTACAGCAGTACATGTTGTGTCTTAAAGAGTCCTTGTAGCTTGCTACGACTCGGGGACGCTTCGTATGTCGGGTGCACTGCCTTGCACTTGATGGCTACTGTCAAATCGTGCCCGTGCGATCCTGTCCACGAAAATATCGAACGGAAATCTTTCTCATGAGTTTTTTCTGGCTTGTTTCATAAGCCTCACTCTTTGGTTTGTTGAAATATGGTAATTCAAGTTGCTTCGATGTCAAGTGGTGTTTTTAGATCTTTCCTAATTTGTGTTCAAATATTTTTATGTGAGCGCTAATTCTTTTGTTCAATCAGTTGTCTTATCAATTCTTGTCAACTAGAGTCATTGTATCAATTCTTTCCAACCGGTGTGCTTCTCTTCAGTGAATTCAATCCTCTCAAAATGTAGCAGATCATTCTCTCAATTTTTACCGGAGTTTGTCTCATCTGTTCCGAGTTTTCTTGGTTTCTCCCGCCCTCCCACCCTTTCTCTTCAATGATTCAATTTTCATCCAAGAGTTTTCTTTTCTTTGTGCTTCCCCTGTCTATTCTTTTCTCTTTTAACCAGTGATTCATGGTGAACATTCTCAGGAGATTCATGTTCATCTTTATTCATTCTTGTCATCCTTACCGGTGAATTTAATTCGGCTATCCGTGTTCATCATATCCTAATTATCCTTGTAATTCTTTTTCATGTTGGAGATTCTTTCAGACTATCTTGGTTATTCATTCCTCTCTTTTCATCCGGAGTGTTGAAGATATCTCAGAAGTTTCGTGTTTTCAATTCTTTTTATTCTTTCGAGTTGCTAAACCTCATCTAGTTTTCTTTTTACCGGTGCTATATCAATCTTTCTAGTAATCTTTTCAATGGTGATTTCTTTGAGTGGGCCCATAACCCACAGGTTCTTTCCCAGGATCTTACCTGGCTCTTTTAATCATCTCCGAAGATCTTTAATTCTTTTCAACTATGACGTAAGTATGATTTTCATCAGTCATATTCATTCTTCAAGATCAATTGGAGTTAATTCTCATATTTGGCTCAATCTTGCATTCTTCTTTATTCCGGAGATCTCAGCTATTCTTGGTGTTGTTCCTCGTCATCATTTTTAGCTTGCAAATTCAAAGGAGTATTTTTCTCAATCTTGGTTCATTCTCTTGGAGATTAATCATTTCAGCTTGGTGCCATCATCTTAATTGTTCCAATCATGAGTAATCCCTTTTCTTGCTATCCGGTGCATTTTCGAGTTGTTTATATTCTCGATCCTCCGAAGGCCATCATTTTAGAAGATTCTTCGTTCTCGGCTTTCAGCTTTCATCCTCAATTCTTCTCCATTGTTGTCTCTTCGTTCGTCTCTCGGTTATTCCGGTGCCTTGTTCTAGTTTTTTTTTCTCTCAGGTGGCTCATGATCTCTTCGTTCTCATGTTTCTCCATTGATTCGTGGTGTTCCCATTCAATTGTGAATTCTAACCGGTGCTTCCTTCAAATATGCTTCAGGTGGTGCTTATCTCTCTGTCTCTTCAAGATCATTTCAAGAAGAATAAGTGGTATGCTAAATCCGTTGCTTGTCATCAATTTAACTTGATGAAGGATAAGCATAACATAATTATTATTCTTGTTCTTCCTTCTTTCAAGGGATTTCAATTCTTCTTCCGGAGTGACTCATGATATCAATTCTTTTCTCAAGTATCCGTTCTCTTGCATTCCCAAGTGCATTTGTTCTTCCTTTATCCTTTGAGGTGGTATTATAGCCTTCTTGTTAGTGTAGGAGCCTCAGAGAGTTTTCCTTTCAAGAATGAGATAATTAAACCCACCAATTCTATGTTCATGAGATATTTTCAACCCATGACTTGTTCATTGAGCTATCTTGGTTGGATTTCACCTAAAGCTTTTCCTATGGATTGTTGCTATTATGGTGCTTGTCATTAATCCAAGTTCTCAATGTATCCTCTTGGTGTAAGAGATTGTTCATATCTTGTTTCTCCCAATCTATCCTTGTTTCTTTTAGTGGCTGGTTGTCACCTCATACTTCTTGAGATGATTTTCATAAGCCCACTTCTATCTTGTTCTTTTCGTTGTTGGTTTTCCAACCACTACGTCAATTCTATGACCGGAGGCTCTTCTATTCTATGGTAATGGTAGTTATCATTCTTTTCTTCATTCTCTTCTTCCGCTTGAGCTAGTTCCTATTCTATTGTTCCGGAGGCATTGTGATGATGCTCATTTGGGTCAATCTTGTTGTTCTATCAAGATCATGGTGTTCCCTTGCTCTATTTAGTCGTTTGTTATGATTATTGTCTACTTCTTCCATCTTATCGAATTTTTTGTCCCATTTTCCTACCGAAGTGCTGCCGAAAATTTCCGTGAATTCTTGCTTCCTTCTCATATCAGTCCTCATCTCTTTGCAACCTTCAAGGATCGTTGGTTTCACTCGTTTGTCAAGAAGCGACTAAATTTTTACCTCTTGTTCTTTCTCATCCTCTGCCCCTTTCATTCTTGGATCTCGGGGCGAGATCCTCTTGTAGTGTAGGAGAGTTGTGACAGCCCGATGCCGATGTTCCAGAAGATTCCCCTCTCTTTCCGTTTCCGTCATGTGGCTTATTTTATTTTTCGTGTCATCATCGCATCATGCGCATCATCTGCATTGCATCGGCATCTCCGTTGCCGCCCGTTTTCAAAACTTGCATCCGTTAATAGTTGCCGGTTCTCGTCGTTGTTCGTTCCGAGCATGACCGCACACGCACGCGCCCGCGGCACCGTCGAAACCCTGTTTTTAAAGTGCGTTTAAAACTTTCTTTGATCGAAGTGAAACTTGGCACGCGGTCGCGATTAGTTATAGCTAGGCCGCCTGTCGAATTTCGTCGCGATCGGAGACCGTCTGGTACCCGAACGGTCGACCGTAGCGGCACCGTATTCGGGTTACCGTCGGACGTTTGTTGGTGTTTTAAAATTCGTTGCCGCGCCGCCCGTTCTCCCTCTCATCTCCGGTAAACCACCCTACACGGCCGCGTACCCGTACCCGCGTTCGGAATCGTCCGAATCCGACCCTGCGGTTGGATCCGGAACGCGATTCCGGTTAACCGAGCCCCCCTGTTTGTCTATATATAGACCCCCTCCTAAATCTTAGGCAGCTAACCCTAATCCCACCTCGGGATCCGCGCCGCCCCACCTCTCCTCTCTCTCCCGCAGCCTCTCTCCCCACCAGCCTCGCGGGCCCGCCAGGCCCAGATCGGGCCCGGCCGAGCCCATCCGGTCGCCGCCGCCCGTGCCCGCAGCAGCAGCCCGAGCCGCCTCCAGCCACCGCCGCCGGAGCCCTCTGCGCCTCGCCCACCGGAGTTCCTCGCCCCGCCGCCGCCGGGATCTCGCTGGATCCGGCCGCCGCACCCTCGCCTGTGCCGTCTGCCGCCGTCAGTCCCTGGTCGCCGCTGCCTCCCCGCTCCTCCCTGTCTCCCGTCGCTGTGCACGAGCAGGCCAGTGCCTCCCGCGCCCCCGCGCCTTCCCCGCCGGCGCCCCACGCCTTCAGCTGCCCCGCCGACTTCCTCCTCCCTCCGACCGTCGTCGGCGCCGCCGGTCCCTGCCCCGGGATCCCCGCCACCGCCGCCCTTGTTCCCGCTCGGGAGGAGCCCGACGGGAACCGCCCCGCTCCCGCAGCCGCACGTGGCGCTCGGCTGGGCCCCGAGCCGGCCCAGCGACGCGCCTCCAGCGCCCCGGCACAGTTCCGCCCTGGTCAGGCGTCCCACCGCCTCGCCTCTCCGGCGGCCCAGGAACCCCGGCGGCCCAGCTCCTCCTCCCCACCAAGCCGGCCTTTCGGCCCAAGGTGAGCCCCCCGCTAAACCCCGCTCAGGCGCATGCTAGTTATCTAGCGCCCATTTGTTGTTAGGCCCATTTAGTAATTTAGGTTTTTTATTCCGTTTTTAGATAATTCCAGTAAATACGTATATTAATATGCCCGTATCTTTTTATCCGTAAGTCGGTACGACGCGTATTATATATGGTTTTGTGGTAGTTTCGCACGTAGAATACGAATTTGAAACTTGCATAATTATTTGACGACGTTTAGCGTGCTGGTTGCCTAGATAAGCGTGCTGTCCTAATAGGTTTCGACCCGTATATGTTTTTCGTGCAAGACCTGGTTGCTCGAATGCTATGATAGAAATGCCTATGTTTTAGGGACTATTTATCCATGTATTTTAGAGCGGTCATTTGTATTTTTGCATGTAGGGAATTGCCTCTAGTTTATTTTTCCGTATATAGGTTTTTCCCCACATTTTCGGGTGGCTTTATTTTGTGTTGCAAACCCCACATATTTTATATGTTTTCGGGGTAGAAAAATCCCATGGATTTTTCTGTGCAATTAGTTTTAGCTTTTGAGTAAGTTAGTTCGCGCGATATTTTACCGTGAAGCCCTTTTGTTTAATTCGTAGAATTTATTCCGTGCCTCGTTTGAATTAGTTGTCAACTAGGGAGTTGATCTTGGATGTTTTGTTTAGCCTCTGGTATGTTTAGTTGCAATAGAAATGCATGTTTAGGTGTGTTTTGCTTGCTCTCAAGTTGCTAGAAATAGTGCTGTTTTAGACGTGCTGAAATATTTCTAAGTCTGGAATCTGTTATATTTTGTTGCTGTCTTGTCTTGCTTGCATCTTGTGATGTGTAGCTCTTTTGAGGTTGGTCCAATGGAGTTAGTTGTACCCCTTGTATTTCTCTAGCATGCTGTGAAGTTTCATGCTATTTGGAGTCCTGTAGCTATAGGTTTTGCTGCTGTCAATATAGCTTCAGATCGAAAACTGCACTTTCATGAGGTGTAATTTTCACTAAGTCTGAAATAGTGTGTGAGATGCCATTTTGTGTCTTCTTTTCCTAGTGCTCCTTTGCTCGTAGTTTTCGAACCGTAGCTCCGTTGGAGATGTTCTTTATGTGTAGATTGCTTGCCTTGACGCGTAGAATCACGTGAACCTATTTGTTTTGCTGTTTAACAACTAATTAAAGGTGTTAATTTAGATCTGGACAGAATTGTAAATTAACATGCGAGGTCGTTTCGGAGGTGCTATATGTCATTTCCGACCTCACTTAAAATGCCTAGATAGGTGGTTTAATTTCCGCTTCACCTCTTGCATGTTTGACAACATTAATATTGCCGTGTAGATAACTGGGAGTGAACTAAATAATTAACGTGGAGTTTCGTCAATATGCAACTCGTGCATATTGAACTTCACTTAATGTGTACTGTTTGATTGTGTGATTTGTCATGCCGTGCCTTGCATGTTTTCAGCTTCTCATGCATCATTTGTGTAGTGCATCGTGTGGTGAATTTCGTGTGTTGATGCTTGTTTCCGGTTTTCCCCGTCTCGATAGAGTTCCGCAAGCGTGTCAGATGTGAGGACCCGTTCGACTACATCAGTTCGTCTGCTTCACGGAGGCATTCTTCTTCCAAGCGGGATCTCAGGCAAGATGATCATTTCCCCAGATACCATTACTATCATTGCCATGCTAGTTTTATCGCTTCTATCGATTATGTCTCGTTGCCTACCACATGTTAAATACCAGCCTCTCAACAATGCCATGATAACCTTCAACCTGTTCGACCTAGCAAACCACTGATTGGCTATGTTACCGCTTGCTTATCCATGTTGTTAGCGTTGCTAGTTGCAGGTGCAGATGCTTCCATGTGAAAACATGGATTCCTTTGTTATATCACCATATTAAATGCTATTTAATTTAATGCACCTATATACTTGGTAAAAGGTGGAAGGCTCGGCCTTTCTAGCCTGGTGTTTTGTTCCACCTTTGCCGCCTTAGTTTTGGCTAACGGTGTTATGTTCCATAAACGAGCGCTCCTAACACGATCGGGGTTGTTATGGGGACCCCCTTGATAATTCGTTTTAGATTAAAGCTGGTCTGGCAAGGCCCAACTTTGGTTCTACATTTGCCCAACATAATAATTTTGATAAATTGAAATGCATAGGGAGTTAGCGCTACCCGAGGAGTAATTCTACATAATACAGGGAGGACCAGTGCTGATGGTGCTGGTCCAAAACAGAGCACTGTGCGGGGCCACCACGAGGAAACTCGAGGTTTGGCACTCGTACGCGTCGCTTATCCGTCGTGTCCTGAGAACGAGATACGCGGCTCCTATCGGGATCGTCGACACGCCGGGCGGCCTTGCTGGATTAGTTTTACCTTTGACGAGATATCTTGTGCATCGGGATTCCGATGATGCTTTGGGTAATCTCAGAGTTGAGGTTTTCCACTAGGGAATCCGACGAGATCGCGAGCTTCGTGATTGAGGATTTCTATGCGGCTTTTGGTAATTTGTGATGGACTAGTTGGAGCACCCCTGCAGGGTTAAATCTTTCGGAAAGCCGTGCCTGTGGTTATGTGGCAACGTGGATATTTTGTTTAACACTGGTTCTAGATAACTTGAAGTTAACTTAAATAAAACTTGACAACTGTGTGCGTAACCGTGACTGTCTCTTTCGTGAGTTCTTTCTCCGATCGAGGACACGGTGGGGTTATGTCTGACGTAGGTAGGTGTTCAGGATCATTGATTTGATCATCAGTAGCCACGTCCGTTATGCGTAGATCTTCCCCCTCTTATTTATGGTACTCGTAAGTTAGCCACCAAATACATGCTTAGCCGCTGCTGCAACCTCACCACTTAACCATACCTCACCCATTAAGGTTTGCTAGTCTTGATACCTTTGGAAATGAGATTGCTAAGTCTCCTGTGGCTCACAGATTACTACAACACCAGTTGCAGGTACAGGTAAAGGTTACTTGACGCGAGCGCGTTGATTGTTTATTTGGAGTTGCTTCTTCTTCTTCTTCATCGATCTAGGATGGGTTCCAGGCCGGCAGCCTGGGATAGCAAGGATGGACGTCGTTCTTCTTTTGTCGTTTGTTTTCGTCCGTAGACGGACCCTACTCTTACTTTTGATGATTATGTAATGTACTGATGTGACTCTGATGTAGCTTGTGGCGAGTGTAAGCCAACTCTATATATATCTCTTCTGTTCAGTACATGTACTTGTGACGATATCCATTCTTGCGACACGACGAGATGCGCTTCTATCCCTGACGAGGCCCTCATGCCAAATTGAGGATAGGGTCGCATCTTGGGCGTGACAGATGCCCACCAAAAAAAACAGGCCAAAGAGCCCACCAAAAAAAATGAGAGAAAAAGAGAGAAGGGACAATGTTACCACTTTTCCACACTTATGCATATTAAGCACCATGATCTTCATGATTGAGAGTCTCTCGTTTTGTCACCACCATATAGCTAGTGGGAAATTTTCATTATATAACTTGGCTTGTATATTCCAATGATAGGCTTCCTCAAATTTGCCTTAGGTCTTCGTGAGCAAGAAAGTTGGATGCACACCCACTTGTTTTCTTTAAGAGCTTTCACATACTCTTAGCTCTAGTGCATAATTTGTATGGCAATCCCTACTCATTCATGTTGATATCAATTGATGAGCATCTCCATAGCTCATTGATATGCCTAGTCAATGTGACCATCTTCTCCTTGTTTTTCTTGCAACCTCCACCACACTCCACACCACTTATAGTGCTAAAACCATGGCTCACGCTCATGAATTGCGTGAGAGTTGAAAAAGTTTGAGAAAGTAAAGGTGTGAAAACAATTACTTGGCCAATACTGGGGTTGTGCATGATTTAAATTCGTTATGCAATGATGATAGAGCATAGCCAGACTATATGATTTTGTAGGGATAACTTTCTTTTGGCCTTGTTATTTTGAAAGTTCATGATTACTTTGCTAGTTTGCTTGAATTATTATTGTTTCCACATCAATAGAAAACTATTGTTTTGAATCTAATGGATCTGAACATTCACGTCACATAAGAGGAGTTACAAAGGACATCTATGCTAGGTAGCATGAAAGCATCAAAAATTCATTCTTTATCACTTCCCTACTCGAGGACGAGCAAGAGTTAAGCTTGGGATGCTTGATACGTCTCAAACGTATCTATAATTTTTGAAGGTTTCACGCTGTTATCTTGTCAACTTTGGATGTTTTGTTTACCTTTTATCTTTTTTGGGACTAACTTATTAACTCGGTGCCAAGCGCCAGTTCCTGTTTTTTCTGTGTTATTGACTCTTTTCAGATCTGATATTGGAACAGAGTCCAAACGGCATAAAATCCCCAAAATGATTTTTTCCAGAATGGAAGAAGATCGGGAGGCTTGATGGCCAAGCAAGTGGGCCCACAGGGAGCCCACAAGCCCTGTTGCCGCGGCCAGGGGGAAGGCCGCGGCAACCAAGCTTGTGCCCCCCCTGGCGCTCCCCTGCCCTAGGTCCTTGGCCTATAAATTCCCTAAAAATCCAGAAAAAATCAGGGCGTCCACGAAAACACTTTTCCGCTGCCGCAAGCTTCCGTTTCCGCGAGATCTCATCTGGAGACCCTTCCCGGTGCCCTGCCAGAGGGGACTTTGGAGTTGGAGGGCTTCTTCATCATCATCATCGCCCCTCCAATGACTCGTGAGTAGTTCACTTCATACCTACGGGTCCGTAGTTAGTAGCTAGATGGCTTCTTCTCTCTCTTGGATCTTCAATACAAAGTTCTCCATGATCTTCATGGAGATCTATCCGATGTAATCTTCTTTGGCGGTGTGTTTGTCGAGATCCGATGAATTGTGGATTTGTGATCAGATTATATATGATATATATTTGAGTCTTTGTTGATTTCTTATATGCATGATTTGATATCCTTGTAAGTCTCTCTGAGTCTCGGGTTTTGTTTGGCCAACTAGATCTATGATTCTTGCAATGGGAGAAGTGCTTGGTTTTGGGTTCATACCATGTGGTGACCTTTCCCAGTGACAGAAAGGGCAGCAAGGCACACATCGTGTTGTTCCCATCAAGGGTAACAAGATGGGTTTTTATCGTAGATATGAGATTGTCCATCTACATCATGTCATCTTGCTTAAGGCGTTACTCTATCCTTTTGGACTTAATACACTAGATGCATGCTGGATAGCGGTCGACGTGTGGAGTAATAGTAGTAGATGCAGAAAGTATCGGTCTACTTATTTTGGACGTGATGCCTATAGATATAATCATTGCCATATATGACGCCATGACTTCGCGCGGTTCTATCAACTGCTCGACAATAATTCGTTCACCCACCGTCTACTTGCTTTCATGAGAGAAGCCACTAGTGAACACTACGGCCCCCGGGTCTATTCATATCTATCGTTTCCACCTTTGCTTTTACTTTGCTTTGTTACTTTGTTGCTTTCAGTTCTCACTTGGCAAACAATCTATAAGGGATTGACAACCCCTTCATACCGTTGGGTGCAAGTTCTTTGTGTTTGTGCAGGTACTTGTGATATTCCTTCACTGAATCGATACCTTGGTTCTCAAAACTGAGGGAAATACTTACCTCCGCTGTGCTACATCACCCTTTCCGCTTCGAGGGAACACCAACGCAAGGCTCCAAGGCCACGGGGGAATCCTTTGCATATTTGCCAAAGAAGTCCCTAAAGGCGTAGCCGTAGCAGAAGGATTCCTGGTGCCGTTGCTGAGGAGTATCAAGACAAGAATTGTCTCCCGTCAGCACGCTTGTTTATGGCGTCGTTGGAAGGCCTTTTGTTGCATCAGCAGTCCTCCTTACATGTTAACCAGATGTTCTTAACATCTTGGTCAGCCCTAGCGGGTGGTTCATCTCCTAGGGCAACATTAAGGACATAATCCTTCTTCCCAGCTTGCAGAAGCAGCTTAAGATTACGAGCCCAGTCTACAAAGTTGCTTCCATCATCTTTCAACTTATCTTTCTCTAGGAACGTATTAAAATTCAGGGTTGCTACTGCGTGAGCCATTGATCTACAACAGAAATATTGAAAAGTGGACTTAGACTATGTTTAAGATAATTAGAGTTTAACTAATCAAATTACTAATAAACTCCCATCAAAAAGTACATCTCTCTAGTCATTTGCGTGGTACATGATCCAAATTCAGTAACTCAAGTCTGATCATCACGTGAGTTGAGAATAGTTTCGGTGGTAAGCATCTCTATGCTAATCATATCAACTATACGATTCATGCTCGACCTTTCGGTCTCATGTGTTCCGAGGCCATGTCTGCACATGCTAGGCTCGTCAACTGTTTTGCACCCGTTGTATGTGAACATTGAGTCTATCACACCCGATCATCACGTGATGTCTCGAAACGATGAACTGTCGCAACGGTGCACAGTCGGGGAGTGATACGTCTCCAACATATCTATAATTTTTGATGGTTCCATGCTATTATCTTGTCAACTTTGGATGTTTTATATGCATGAATATGCTATTTTATATCTTTTTTGGGACTAACCTATTAACTCAGTGCCAAGTGCCAGTTCCTATTTTTTTTCTGTGTTTTTGACCCTTTTTCAGACGGAGTCCAAATGAAATAAAACTTTCCGATGATTTTTTTTGGACCAAAAGAGACCCCGAAGGTTTGGAAGAAGGCGAGAAGATCCACGAGGGAGTCACAAGCCCGGGAGGCGCAACCACCCTAGGCCGCACCTACCAGGCTTGTGACCTCCTCGTGGGCCCAACCGACGTAATTCCACCGCCACAAATTCCTATAAATACAGAAACCCCCAAAAGAAACCTAGATTGGGAGTTCCGCTGCTGCAAGCCTCTATAGCCACCAAAAACCAACCTGGAGCCTGTTCTGGCACCCTGCCAGAGGGGGAATCCATCTCCGGTGGCCATCTTCATCATCTCGGCGATCTCCATGACGAGGAGGGAGTAGTTCTACCTCGGGACTGAGGGTATGTACCAGTAATTATGTGTTTGATCTCTCTCTCTCTCATGTTCTTGAGATGTCTTGATCTCGATGTACCGCGGGCTTTGCTACTATAGTTGGATCTTATGATGTTCTTCCCCCTCTCCCTTCTTGTAATGAATTGAGTTTCCCCTTTGAAGTTATCTTATCGGATTGAGTCTTTGAGAACACTTGATGTATGTCTTGCACGTGTCTATCTGTGGTGATCAACTTGCGGGTTTGTGACATTGGGAACCAATGCATATGGGTTGGCACATGTTTGGATATTCATGTGAGTACTTGATGTATGTTTTGGTGATCAACTTGCGGGTTTCGTGACATTGGGAACCTATGCATATGGGTTGGCACACGTTTTGACTCTCCGGTAGAAACTTCCGGGCACTCTTTGAAGTTCTATGTCTTGGTTGAATAGATGATTCTAAGATTGTGTGATGTATATCGTATAATCATGCCCACGGATACTTGAGGTGACAATGGAGTATCTAGGTGACATTAGGGTCTTGGTTGATATGTATCTTAAGGTGTTATTCTAGTACAAACTCTTGAATAGATCGATCAAAAAGAATAACTTTGTGGTGGTTTCGTACCTAACAATAATCTCTTCGTTTGTTCTCCGCTATTAGTGACTTTGGAGTGATTCTTTGTTGCATGTTGAGGGCTAGTTATATGATCCAACTATGTTATCATTGTTGAGAGAACTTTACTAGTGAAAGTATGATCCCTAGGCCTTGTTTCCATGCATTGCAATACCGTTCGTGCTCACTTTTGTTACTAGTTACCTTGCTGTTTTTGTAATTTCAGATTACAAAGACCTATATCTACCATCCATATTGCACTTGTATCACCATCTCTTCGCTGAACTAGCACACCTATACAACTTACCATTGTATTGGGTGTGTTGGGGTCACAAGAGACTCTTTGTTATTTGGTTGCAGGGTTGCTTGAGAGAGACCATCTTCATCCTACGCCTCCTACGGATTGATAAACCTTAGGTCACCCACTTGAGGGAAAATTGCTACTGTCCTACAAACCTCTGCACTTGGAGACCCAACAACGTCTACAAGGAGAAGGTTGCGTAGTAGACATCAAGCTCTTTTCTGGCGCCGTTGCCGGGGAGGTTAGCGCTTGAAGGTATATGTTTAGATCTTTCAATTGAATCTTTTTGTTTCTTGTTCTTTCTCTAGAAAACTACAAAAAATGGAATTGAGGATGCCTCATATGCTCCATCTTTTCAATGTCTTTCGTGAGCATGATGGGAAGGAAAGTTGTGCTCAAGTGCTGAAAGAAGAATTACATAGAATGCTCGGCATAGAATATGTGAATGATGAGCATGATTGCAATGTTGTTAGCATGAATTCTTTGAATACCCATGATGCTAATGATATGCAAAGCCGCAAACTTGGGGATGCTATATTTGATGAAGTTGATCTTTTTAGTTCTTCCACTTTGAATGATCAAAATCATTTTGATGAAAGCATGCCCCCTATCTATGATGATTATTGTGAGGATACTTATGATATAAAGAAGAGGGATGATAAAACTTGTCATACTCTCGAGAACCCCTTTGCTAAACCTTGCTTTTTCATTGTGTACACAATTTGTAGTGCTCAAGTCTTTTACGATACTCCCACTACTATTCTTGAGAATAGATTTCCTTATGTGGAGAGTAGTAAAATTCCTATGCTTGTAGATCATGAAAAGAAAGCCTTAGGTGCTGGTTATATTGTTGATTTCATTCATGATGCTACTGAAAATTACTATGAGAGAGTATCATATGCTTCTACTTATTGCAATAGTATCAAGCTTCCTCTCCACGTGTTGAAATTTTTGAAGCTATGCTTGTTTTGCCTTCCTATGCTAGTTGATTCTTGCTCCAACAAGTTGTTTGTTCAAAAAATCCCTATGCATAGGAAGTGGGTTAGACTTAAATGTGCTATCCATATGCTCCATGATGCTCTCGTTGTGCTTCAATCCTTATCTTTTATGCGAGCATCATTGAAATCATCATGCCTAGCTAAGGGCGTTAAACAATAGCGCTTGTTGAGAGGCAACCCAATGAATTTATTTTTGCTTTTTTGTTTCTGTTTTGTTTTGTCCACACCTTGATAATTATGTTATGATTGTGTTTTTTGTGTTTAATTAGTGTTTGTGCCAAGTAACGCCTTTATGATTAGTTTGGGTGATAGCTGTTTAATCATGCTGAAAAAGACAGAAACTTTCTGCTCACAAAATTATTTTTAGTTTCTATACAGACAGAGTAGTTGATTATTTTTGCTTCTGATTGATATACAAATTTACCTAATTGTCATAATTTTTCAGAATTTGTGTAGGTGCATAAGTATGGTTAGCATTCAGATCATTACAGAATGTTCTGTTTTTGACAGATTTTGTTTTCAATGCATAGTTTGCTTGTTTTGGTGTTTCCATAGATTATATTTAGTAATATAAATTTTGGAAATAGTAAGATATAGTAGGCATTGTGTGAAAATAATTATGAGTCTTGTTTTGACAGTACCCAAGTGATTGATTTGCTCGTTATCATACTAACCCATCTCACGAAGTTCCCTTAAGTTTTGTGTTGTGAAGTTTTCAAGTTTTGGGTAGAGTTTCGATGGACTATGGAACAAGGAGTGGCAAGAGCCTAAGCTTGGGGATGCCCAAGGCAGCCCAAAGCCATATTAAAGGACACCAAAAAGCCTAAGCTTGGGGATGCCCCGGGAAGGCATCCCCTCTTTCGTCTTCAATCCATCGGTAACTTTACTTGGGGATATATTTTTATTCACCACATGATATGTGTTTTGCTTGGAGCGTCATTTTATTTTGTTTGAAGTAGGTACTTAGGATCTGAAATTCTTAGTTGGGAGAGTCTTCACATAGCCAAATAATTATTCAACTACTCATTGAGCTTCACTTATATATTTTGGAGTAGTTTGCCTTTTGCTCTAGTACTTCACTTATATCTTTTTAGAGCACGGCGGTGTCATATTTTGTAGAAATAAAAACTCCCGATCTTCACTTATATCTTTTCGAGAGTCTTAAACAGCATGGTAATTGGCGTGTGCTATGAAATTAGTCCTAAATATGATAGGCATCCAAAGAGGATATAATAAAAACTTCCATATTCAAGTGCATTGATTAGTAAGAGAAGTTTGATTCCTCACAATTAGTTTTGAGATATGGATATGGTAATATTAGAGTCATGTTGGTAGGGTGTTGTGAATCTAGAAATACTTGTGTTGAGGTTAGTTATTCCCGTAGCATGCACGTATGGTGAACCGCTATGTTAGGAAGTCGGAGCATGATTGATTTATTGTTTGTCATCCTTTGTGTGGCGGTCGGGATCGCGCGATGGTTAACACCTACCAACCCTTCCCCTAGGAGTATGCGTTTAGCACTTTGTTTCGATTACTAATAAAAACTTTCGCAATAAGTATATGAGTTCTTCATGACTAATGTGATTCCATGGTATAGATGCACTTTTACCTTCCACCATTGCTAGCCTCTCTAGTACCGCGCAACTTTCGCCGATGCACAAACCTACCATATACCTTCCTCAAAACAGCCACCATACATACCTATTATGGCATTTTCATAGCCATTCCAAGATATATTGCCATGCAACTCCCACCGTTCCGTCTCATGACATGTGCCGTCACTTTCATATTGCCATTGCATGATCGTAAGATAGCTAGCGAGATGTTTCAACGTCATACGCTAAGCTAGGTCGATGCACATCCCGGTACACTGCCGGAGGCATTTCATATAGAGTCATCATTGTTCTAAGTATTGAGTTGTAAGTAAATAAAAGTGTGATGATCATCATTATTAGAGCATTGTCCCATGAGAGGAAATAAAAAAAAGGCCAAAGATGCCCACCAAAAAAATGAAAAAAAGAGGCCAAAGAGCCCAAACAAAAACAAAAAAATGAGAGAAAAAGAGAGAAGGGACAATGCTACTATCTTTTTCACACTTGTGCTTCAAAATAGCACCATGTTCTTCATGATAGAAAGTCTCTTGTCTTGACACTTCCATATACTAGTGGAAATTTTCATTATATAACTTGGCTTGTATATTCCAATGATGGGCTTCCTCAAAATTGCCCTAGGTCTTCGTGAGCAACCAAGTTGGGTGCACACCCACTAGTTCTCCTTTTTAGCTTTCACACACTTATAGCTCTAAGTGCATCCATTGCATGGTAATCCCTACTCATTCACATTGATATCTATTGATGGGCACCTCCATAGCCCGTTGATACGCCGAGTCGATGTGACCATCTCCTCCTTTTTGCCTCACAACCTCCACCACACACTATTCCACCTATAGTGCTATATCCATGGCTCACGCTCATGTATTGCGTGAGAGTTGAAAAAGTTTGAGAAAGTCAGAGTGCAAAAACAATTACTTGCCAATACCGGGGTTGTGCATTATTTAAATTCATTGTGTGGGGATGATGGAGCATAGCCAGACTATATGATTTTGTAGGGATAACTTTCTTTGGCCTTGTTATTTCAAAAGTTCATGATTACTTTGCTAGTATGCTTGAAGTATTATTGTTTTCATGTCAATAGTAAACTATTGTTTTGAATATTATGGATCTGAACATTCATGTCACATGAAAGAAGTTACAAAGTACAAATATGCTAGGTAGCATTCCACATCAAAAATTCAGTGTTTATCACTTCCCTACTCGAGGACGAGCAGGAGTTAAGCTTGGGGATGCTTGATACGTCTCCAACGTATCTATAATTTTTTATGGTTCCATGCTATTATCTTGTCAACTTTGGATGTTTTATATGCATGAATATGCTATTTTATATCTTTTTTGGGACTAACCTATTAACTCAGTGCCAAGTGCCAGTTTCTGCTTCTTTCATGTTTTTGACCCTTTTTCAGACGGAGTCCAAATGGAATAAAACTTTGCGATGATTTTTTTGGACCAAAAGAGACCCCCGAAGGTTTGGAAGAAGGCCAGAAGAGCCACGAGGGAGTCACAAGCCCGGGAGGCGCGAACCCCCTAGGCCGCACCTACCAGGCTTGTGACCTCCTCGTGGGCCCAACCGACGTAATTCCACCGCCATAAATACCTATAAATACAGAAACCCCCAAAAAGAAACCTAGATCGGGAGTTCCGCCGCCGCAAGCCTCTGTAGCCACCAAAAACCAATCTGGAGCCCGTTTCGGCACCCTGCCGGAGGGGGAATCCATCTCCGATGTCCATCTTCATCATCCCGACGATCTCCATGACGAGGAGGGAGTAGTTCTCCCTCGGGGCTGAGGGTATGTACCAGTAGCTATGTGTTTGATCTCTCTCTCTCGTGTTCTTGAGATGTCTTGATATCGATGTACCGCGGGCTTTGCTACTATAGTTGGATATTATGATGTTCTTCCCCCTCTCCCTTCTTGTAATGAATTGAGTTTCCCCTTTGAAGTTATCTTATCGGATTGAGTCTTTGAGAACACTTGATGTATGTCTTGCACGTGTCTATCTGTGGTGATCAACTTGCGGGTTTGTGACATTGGGAACCTATGCATATGGGTTGGTACATGTTTGGATATTCATGTGAGTACTTGATGTATGTTTTGGTGATCAACTTGCGGGTTTCGTGACATTGGGAACCTATGCATATGGGTTGACACACGTTTTGACTCTCCGGTAGAAACTTTGGGGCACTCTTTGAAGTTCTATGTGTTGGTTGAATAGATGATTCTAAGATTGCGTGATGCATATCGTATAATCATGCCCACGGATACTTGAGGTGACAATGGAGTATCTAGGTGACATTAGGGTCTTGGTTGATATGTATCTTAAGGTGTTATTCTAGTACAAACTCTTGAATAGATCGATCAAAAAGAATAACTTTGTGGTGGTTTCGTACCTAACAATAATCTCTTCGTTTGTTCTCCGCTATTAGTGACTTTGGAGTGACTCTTTGTTGCATGTTGAGGGCTAGTTATATGATCCAACTATGTTATCATTGTTGAGATAACTTTACTAGTGAAAGTATGATCCCTAGGCCTTGTTTCCATGCATTGCAATACCGTTCGTGCTCACTTTTGTTACTAGTTACCTTGCTGTTTTTGTAATTTCAGATTACAAAGACCTATATCTACCATCCATATTGCACTTGTATCACCATCTCTTCGCTGAACTAGCACACCTATACAACTTACCATTGTATTGGGTGTGTTGGGGTCACAAGAGACTCTTTGTTATTTGGTTGCAGGGTTGCTTGAGAGAGACCATCTTCATCCTACGCCTCCTACGGATTGATAAACCTTAGGCCACCCACTTGAGGGAAAATTGCTACTGTCCTACAAACCTCTGCACTTGGAGGCCCAACAACGCCTACAAGGAGAAGGTTGTGTAGTAGACATCAGGGAGAACACAATTTCATATTGAAATTTTAGTGAGAGATCACCTTATAATGCTACCGTCGTTCTAAGCAAAACAAGGTGCATAAAAGGATTAACATCACATGCAATTCATAAGTGACATGATATGGCCATCATCTTGTGCTTCTTGATCTCCATCACTTAATCACCGACATTATCTTCTTGTCACCAGCACCACACCATGATCTCCATCAACGTGTCGCCATCGAGGTTGTCGTGCTATCTATGCTATTACTACTAAAGCTACGACCTAGCAATATAGTAAACGCATCTGCAAACACAAACATTAGTTTAAAGACAACCCTATGGCTCCTGCCGGTTGCCGTAGCATCGACGTGCAAGTCGATATTAACTATTACAACATGATCATCTCATACATCCAATATATCACATCACGTCATTGGCCATATCATATCACAAGCATACCCTGCAAAAACAAGTTAGACGTCCTCTAATTTGTTGTTGCATGTTTTACGTGGCTGCTATGGGTATCTAGTATGATCGCATCTTACTTACGTAAAAACCACAACGGAGATGTGCAAATTTCTATTTAACCTCTCTCCAAGGAGCACCTCGGTCAAAACCAATTCAACTAAAGTTGAAGAAACTGACACCCGCCAGTCATCTTTATGCAACGAGTTGCATGTCGGTCGAGGAAACCAGTCTCTCGTAAGCGTACGAGTAATGTCGGTCCGGGCCGCTTCAATCCAACAATATCGTTGAATCGACAAAATACTAAGGAGGGCAGAAAATCAAACATCACCGTCCACAAAACCTTTTGTGTTCTACTTGAGATAACATCTACGCATGAACCTAGCTCATGATGCCACTGTTTGGGAACGTTGCATGGGAAAAAAAAATTTCCTACGCACACGAAGACCTATCATGGTGATGTCCATCTACGAGAGGAGATTAGATCTACGTACCCTTGTAGATCGCTAAGCGGGAAGCGTTAAGAAACGCGGTTGATGTAGTGGTACAGCTTCGTGATTCAAATCACTGTTGTCCCACGATCCGTCCCATGACCCGTTCCGATCTAGCGCCGAATGGATGGCACCTCCGCGTTCAGCACACATACAGCTCGATGACGATCTCGGCCTTCTTGGTCCAGCAGGCAAGACAGAGAAGTAGATGAGTTCTCCGGCAGCGTGACAGTGCTCTGGTGGTGGTGATGATCTACTCGTGCAGGGCTCTGCCCGAGCTCCGCAGAAATCCGATCTAGAGTCAAAACTATGTGGAATAGGCTTGACTTGCACGTGGCCAAGTTGTGTCTCAAAAAGCCCTAATCCACCAAAATATATATAGGAGGAGGGGAGGGGCTAGCCTTGGGGCACAAGGGCCCCAAGGGTGCGCCGGCCGAAGGGTGGAGGAGGACTCCTCCTCCAATTCGGTTTGGGAAGGAGGAGTCCTCCTCTTCTTTCCCACCTTTCTCTTTCTTTTCTTTTCTTTTCTTTGGTATTTTTACTTGTGGCACCATAGCCGTCTTGGGCTGACTCCATGCTACGACAACAAAAGTCCTTCCGGGCAACGCCTGAAATTCTTCTTGCTAGTTCTCTTGTTTGCGTCGATTTTTCCCTTGAAGAGGAAAGGGTGATGCAGCACAGGAGCAGTAAGTATTTCCCTCAGTTTGAGAACCAAGGTATCGATCCAAAAGGAGGGTCTCGTCAAGTCCAGAGTACCTGCACAAACACAAACAAGCTTGCACCCAACGCTTCAAATGGGTTGTCAATCCCTTCAAGATTGTTTGCAAAGTGAGATCTGAAGGCGGAAAGTGCACCGAAGTAAAAAGTGTAAGGCTGAAAATATGGTGTGGAGTAGACCCGGGGGCCATAGTGTTCACTAGAGGCTTCTCTCAAAATAGCAAATATCACGGTGGGTGAACAAATTACTGTCGAGCAATTGATAGAACCGCGCAAAGTCATGACGATATCTAAGGCAATGATCATACATATAGGCATCACGTCCGAGACAAGTAGACCGATACTTTCTGCATCTACTACTATTACTCCACACATCGACCGCTATCCAACATGCATCTAGTGTATTGAGTTCATGACGAACAAGGTAACGCCTTAAGCAAGCTGATATGATGTAGAGGGATAATCTGAAACCAATGATGAAAACCCCATCTTTTTACCCTTGATGGCAACAACATGATGCGTGCCTCGCTACCCCTTCTGTCACTGGGAAAGGTCACCGCAAGGTGTGAACCCAAAACCAAGCACTTCTCCCATTGAAAGAATCATAGATCTAGTTGGCCAGACAAAACCCACAACTCGAAGAGAATTACAAGGATATGCAATCATGCATAAGAGAGATCAGAAGAAACTCAAATAAGATTCATAGATAATCTGATCATAAATCCACAATTCATCGGATCTCGACAAACACACCACAAAAGAAGATTACATCGGATAGATCTCCATGAAGATCATGGAGAACTTTGTATTGAAGATCCAAGAGAGAGAAGAAGCCGTCTAGTTACTAGCTATGGACCCGTAGGTATATGGTGAACTACTCACGCATCATCGGAGAGGTCATGGTGTTGATGAAGAATCCCTCCGTATCCGAATCTCCCCTCCGGCAGGGCACCAGAACGTGCCCCAGATGGGATCTTGCGGAGACAAAATCTTGCGGCGGCGGAAAAGTAATTTCGATGATCTCCTGATTTTTTTGAGATTTTTAGGGAATTTATAGGCGCAACCCCTAGGTCAGGGGGTGCTCAGGGGGCCCACAAGCCTGTGGGCCGCGGCCTCCCCCCTAGGCGCGGGGTGGGGGCTTGTGGGGCCCTTGCGGCTCCCTTGCCTTGGCTCTCAAGCTTCCCGATCTTCTTCCGTTACGAAAAAATCTTTTCGGGGATTTTCTTCCGTTTGGACTCTGTTTCTAAATCTCCTCTGAAAGGGGTCAAAAACATGGAAAAAAACAGGAACTGGCACTTGGCACTGAGTTAATAAGTTAGTCCCAAAAATATATAAAAGGCATGCAAAACATCAAATGTTTGACAAGATAATAGCATGAAACCATCAAAAATTATAGATACGTTGGAGACGTATCAAGCATCCCCAAGCTTAACTCCTGCTCATCCGCGAGTAGGGAAGTGATAAAGAATGAATTTTTGATGTGGAATGCTACCTAGCATAGTTGTCCTTTGCAACTTCTTTCATGTTACATGAATGTTCAGATCTGTAAGATTCGAAACAATAGTTTTCTATTGACACGAAAACAATAATACTTCAAGCAAACTAGCAAAGTAATCATGAACTTTCAAAATAACAAGGCCAAGGAAAGTTATCCCTACAAAATCATATAGTCTGGCTAGGCTCCATCATCCTCACACAACTAATGTAAATCATGCACAACCCCGGTATTGGCCAAGTAATTGTTTTTGCACTCTTACTTTCTCAAACTTTTTATAACTATCACACAATACATGAGCGCGAGCCATGGATATAGCACTATAGGTGGAATAGAGTGTGGTGGTGGTTGTGAGAAAAAAGGAGGAGATGGTTACATTGACTCGGTGTATCAAAAGGCTATGGAGATGCCCATTAATATATATCAATGTGAATGAGTAGGGATTGTCATACAAGAGATGCACTAGAGCTATAAGTATGTGAAATCTCAAAAGGAAAACTAGTGGGTGTGCATACAACTTGCTTTCTCACGAAGACCTAGGGCAATTTTGAGGAAGCTCATCATTGGAATATACAAGCCAAGTTATATATGACGATTCCCACTAGCATATGATAGTGACAAAGCAAGAAGCTCGCAATCATGAAGAACATGGTGCTATTACGAAGAACAAGTGTGGAAAAAGATAGTAGCATTGTCCCTTTTTTCATTTGGGCTCTTCGGCCTCTTTTTTTTCTTTTCTTTTCTTTTTTTTGTTTTTGTTTTTGGGCTCTTTGGCCTCTTTTTTTATTTCCTCACATGGGACAATGCTCTAATAATGATGATCATCACACTTTTATTTACTCACAGCTCAAAGCTCACAATGATGATGACTCCATAGGAGATGCCTCCGGCAGTGTACCGGGATGTGCAACTATCTAGCATGGTGTATGACGTCGAAACATCTCGCTAGCTATCTTACGATCATGCAATGGCAATACAATAGTGACGGCACAAATTCATGAGACAGAACGGTGGGATTTGCATGGCAATATATCTCGGAATGGATATGAAAATGCTATAGTAGGTAGGTATGGTGGCTGTTTTGAGGAAGGAATTTGGTAGGTTTGTGCACCGGCGAGAATTGCGCGGCACTAGAGAGGCTAGCAATGGTGGAAGGTGAAAGTGCATCTATACCATGGACTCACATTAGTCATGAAGAACTCACATACTTGTTGCGAAAGTTTTTATTAGTAATCAAAACAAAGTGCTAAACGCATCCTCCGAGGGGAACTGTTGGTAGGTGTAAACCATCGCGCGATCCCGACCTAAACACAAAGGATGACAATCAATAGATCAATTATGCTCCGAATTCCTAACATAGCGGTTCACCATACGTGCATGCTACGGGAATCACTAACTTCAACACAAGTATTTCTAGATTCACAACACCCTACTAACATAACTCTTAATATTACCAACTCCACGTCTCAAAACTATTTGAGAGGAATCAAAACTTCTCTTTCTATTCAATGCACATGAAGATGGAGGTTTTTGCATCCTATTTGGGTATCTATCACCTTTGGGACTACTTTCATAGCATAGGCCAACTACCAAATCACGCACCGCCATGCTCTAAAAGATATAAGTGAAGCAGATAGAGCAAAAGTATCTAGCTCAAAAGATATAAGTCAAGCACTATGAGCATTCTAGCAAAATCTCGATGAGTGCATGTCTCTCCCTCTCAAAAAGGTGTGCAGCAAGGATGATTGTGACACAAAAAAAGAAAAGACTCCTAAGATACAAGACTCTCCAAGCAAAAACACATATCATGTGGTGAATAAAAATATAGCTCCAAGTAATGTTACCGATGGATTGAAGACGAAAGAGGGGATGCCTTCCCAGGGCATCCCCAAGATTAGGCTTTTTGGTGTCCTTGAATTTGGCTTGGGATGCCTTGGGCATCCCCAAGCTTGAGCTCTTTCCACTCCTTATCTCATCGTCCACGAGAACATCACCCAAAACTTGAAAACTTCACAACACAAAACTTAAATAGAAACTCGTGATAACATTAGCACAAGAAAACAAACTATCACTTCTTTTCGTACTGTAGCAACTTGAATTCTATCTATATTGATGATGGGCTACTGTATTCTCACTTTTGCATGGCTAGTACCCCCCGATAGTAACCATAGTTTCATCAAAACAAGCAACCAACTCAACAAAAACAGAATCTGTCAAAAACAGACCAGTGTGTAGCAATATGTATGCTTTGTATACTTCTGGTACCTCAAAAAATCTGAAAAATTACGAAGGCGTGGGAAAAAAGCATATCTACCAGAAAAAAAAGAATCACCTCAAAAGCTCTTTCTGAATAAAAATGAAAAATCATCTCGTGAGCAAAAAGTTTCTGTCTTTTTCCAGCAGGATCAAACAACCATTACCAAGACTAGTCATAAAGGTTTTGCTTGGCTCAAACACAAAAGGAAACACAAAAAACAAAGTCACAACAGAATTGTGATGGTGTGGACGCAACAAAACATAAAGAAAAAGATAAATTCATTGGGTTGCCTCCCAACAAGCGCTATTGTTTAACGCCCTTAGCTAGGCATAAAAGCGATAGAATCACGTATCGTCGTCTTTGGTGCTCAAACCATAAGTGGCCCTCATCATGGATTCATAAGGCAATCTTATTTTCTTTCTAGCAAAGTGTTCCATGCCCTTCCTTAAAGTAAATTGAAATCTAATATTCCCTTCCTTCATATCGATGATAGCACCGCTAGTCCTTAGGAAAGGTCTACCAAGAATAATAGGGCATGTAGGATTGCAATCAATGTCAACCACAATGAAATCCACGGGTACATAGTTACTATTTGCAATAATAAGAACATCATTGATCCTTCCCATGGGTTTCTTGACAGTAGAATCATGTAAGTGCATCTAGTGCCCCTTAGTGATTTTGGTGCTTTGAAAACTTATAGGTTAAGTATCTAATGTGTTCATGAGTGTACACAGAGTCTATAAGTCGCTGAGGAGTTTGAAATATTCGATGAATATCGACCCCTAAAAATGTATATCTTCGGTTGAAGAAATTGGTGTGAAGCTTAAGATTTGAATCGCGAAGAATTTGCGATGAAATTGATATTCCTCATGAAGATATTGAAACTGAGGAATTCGGTGTGTCTTGAAGAAAATCATTTTGAAGACTTTGAAGCATGAAGATTTACTCTTTTTGTTTTATTTTCTTCACACTTCAGTAATAGGAACACCGTACTGTTAAAGGGGGTCGAGGTAACACATTGGAATGAATTTCCTCATGATGCTCAACCCAAGCCTAATCCTACCAAAAGCCTCAAGTGAGGAATATGAGTGACAAGAGGACTCTCACAGTTGAGGGTCCCGACCGTTTCGATAGACATGCCACATCATTGGCCTTATCCACACCAACAGTCATATTAGTTAAGGGCGTTAATGTCAAATCATGTCAGGATGCTCCCAGGCTATAAATAGCCGCCCCACAACCATTAGCTGGTTGGCTTCTCCGTTAGAAACTGACACTTGTCATAAGAGCAACCCAAATTCCTCACAGTCTTCGAGAGTAATTCATCAGTGAGGAAATACCCCAAACACCAAATCACAAACCGAAAACTAAGTGATTGAGCATCACTGAAGAAGTTGTTCCTGTGTGGGACTGAAGCCTTTTACCTTGAGGACTGTGCATCCTCCAGACGGTTAGGCGTCATGGTCTAGAGCAATCCAGCAGTCAATTGTGGATCGCCGGGTGACCAAGTTTGTGAGGGTTTGGAAGTCTGCCCTGAAGACTTACCACGAGTGTTGGGCGAGGACTGTGTGTTCTTAGCCCAAGGAGAATACGGTAGGGACTATGTGTCCCGGGACTGTGTGTCTTTTGGTTTCAATACCAAGCCGCTCCAAACCAGATGTACAACTGTCACAGCAGTTGGAACTGGGTCATCAACTACTGTCTTTGCTGTGAAACGGGTTCTAATTCCTCAACTCTTTATATTCCTCAGATTATGTGTTGATGATTTTCCCTGTCACTGTTTGAAAAATTTGCTGAAGACTTTCTCTGAAATTCATCAACCACAAATTCTTCACGCAAGTTAATCCTCATCTGTTTTCTGTGTGTCTGCTTACTGTGCAATCTGTTTTCACATTCCTCAACCTAAAAAACTGCTATAGTGAAACTTTGCACTCCTGATCCTTTACTGTTTCCGCTGTAAGTTAGTCATCAGTGAGGTATTTCCTCAAAAGGAATTTACTTAGTGATAAAATTCTAAAAATATCCTATTCACCCCCCTCTAGTAGATATAACGGACTTTCAATTGGTATAAGAGCAAGGTACTCCCTTGTTCTGTGTGATTTTGGTTTAACCACTTGGATTTTTAGTTATGTCGACTGCAGGCATGATTAAGGTTACTGCAGCATGTCCTACTTTCGAAGGAAAGAACTTTCCCTTCTGGAAGACCAAGATGCAGATGCATCTACAAGCTATTGACAATGATCTCTGGTATATTGTGGAACATGGTGTCCCCATCATCTCTGTTAGTATCTCTGCTGCTAATGTGAAGAAATTCAAGCAACTTGATTCTCAAGCGAAGAATATCATCTGTGGCCATCTGAGCCCAGGCCAGTTTGGAAGAGTGAGTGCTTTGGGCTCAGCGACACTTATCTGGGAGAGACTGTGCAAAGTAAATGAAGGAGTATCAACCCAGCGTGATTCTCGTGTTGATGTTCTTCGCAATCTCTTCAATCGCTTCAAGAGGCTTGACAATGAAAGCTCCCAAGATACTTTTGATTGCCTCACTGACATATCAAATGAACTGCAAGCACTGGGAGCTCGAGACATTACTGATCACGAAGTTGTGAAGAAACTGCTAAGATCTCTGGATTCTTCATTTGATACTTTAGTTCTGATGATTCAAGAAAGACCAGACTACAAGATGCTTGATCCAGTTGATATACTCGAAAGACTCAATACTCATGAATTCCAGCAAGAAGAAAAGAAAGATCTATATGGACCAAGCTATTCTAGACCACGTGCACTGAAGGCTAGAGCAATTTCCTCATCTGATGAAGAAGACTCGGATGATAGCATTGGTGACCCTGAAGAATTTGGACAGGAGCTTGCAATGCTCGTGAGGAAATTCCAGAGGTTTACACGACGTGGCCAGTTCGGTAAATCTTCAAGAAGAGATATGAGGAAATCAGAATCTTCATCTGAGGACTACAAGAAAAGAACCTGCCGCAAATGCAAGAAATCAGGTCACTACATTGCTGATTGTCCCCGTTGGGGAAAGGAATCAAAGAAGAAGAAATACAAGGATGACAGTTCTGATGACTCGAAGAAGAAGAAGAAATCTTCAAAATCCTCATCTTCAAAGCCCTCATCGCACAAGAAGACTAGTTTCAGAAAGGCTCGGGCACTTATTGGCAAGGAAATGGATTCCGAGGCAGAATCAGAGGAATGTGATGAAGAGGAGGGTTCTGATGAAGACTCAGAATCCGGATAGGCTAGTCTTGCACTTGCAACCACTTTCGTCAGCAAGTCAATCTTCAACCTTGAAGAAGATGATAACACCATCCACACTGATGACTATGCTGATGACTTCGCTCCAACCTATTGCTTCATGGCAAAAGGTTCAAAGGTACCGAATGATGCTTCCTCCTCTGATTCAAGTGACTGTGAACCTGATGATTATAAAAAACCCACTTACAGTAAACTTGTTATCATTTCCAGTAAACAACAAACTGCCCTGGAAAAGCTTCAGAAACTGCTAGATAGAAGCTATGATCTGTTGAATGATGAAATGAATCTTACCCAAATCCTCACTGATGACATGAAAAGTATTCAGACTAAATTTGATAATCTTCAAGATCGTCATGTTACACTCCTCGCTGATCATGAGAAACTTTCCTATGAATTTCTTCAAAGTAAGCTTGATCTAGAGAAGCTGAGGATTTCTCATGATGATCTTCGAATGGAAAATGATTCATTACTAGCTCAACAGATCAGCACTGCTCAAGATGAATTCGTTCCTCCATGTCTTAAATACATTGAACGTGAAACTGCTAATTCTTCACCAGAATAATGAAATGCTTCAATTGCTACGAATTCTTCAACTGCTCCTCTAGTGTCAAATTCCTCACTTGAGGAAAACAGAAATGTCACTGATGAAAATACTGGGCTGAAGGAATTGTATGTGACAGGCATATACAAAAGCCTCAAAGGACATCAAACCCTTTGTGATGTGCTCAAAAAGCAGATCTTGAACAGGAACCCGAGGAAAGAAGGAATTGCCTTTGAGAGGAAATTGAATGCTGATGGATCTTATTGGAAACCTGAGCAGTATCCCAAAACCTCATGGGTTGCTGCTACTGGGCCTCCTTTTGACCCATCCAATCTAACTGGTTTTTCATGTGAATTATCCTATTCCTCAGACGAGTCATTTGACTCCAACTATAAACTGTTCAAAAATCAATTTGGTGAAGTATTTGCTCGATATGTTGGAACTAACTGCAGGAATGGCCCTCCCTTGAGGAAAATCCGGGTTCCCAAAAGTTGTCTTGAAAATCTTCAGGTGAATGTCCTCATGACATCACCGATGAAGAATTTGAACCCCAGATCAAATTCCTCAGGAGGACCAAAGTCTTCAAGAGGACCAAAATCCTCAACTGGTCAAAATTATGCTCGTACCCGTGCAAATGCTTCTAACCTGCAGGGAAACTACAAGGAATATGAATATGAGCGTTACTCTTCAAATCATTATGTTCATAAATCGTCAAACCAGTTCTCTGCATATTCATATGAGTACTTTAACCCCCCTACTGCTAAGAGAAGTGCATTAGCTTCAATGCCTCCTTTCTCATATGGTGCTCGCAGGATGATGAATGCTTTACCACCCCTTCAGATGTGGGTGGTGAAGAAATTGAACTAATCACTTCTGCAGGTCAGGTCTCCAAATGAAAATCATCATCTGAAGAATTTGCTGGAGACCTGAGGAAATGCTTGATAGGACGCATGCTAATACTAATGAAATAGAAATATTTCACACGTCCTTATAATTATGTTATGATGAAATTCCTATCTGATGAAATTGATATCATATTCTTCAAATCTGAAGCATATGAGATGGTAAGCTGTACTAATTCATCTGTAGGATGACAAACCCAAGAGTACTGAGTGGGTTCTTGATAGTGGATGCACACATCACATGACTGGTGATAAAAGCTTGCTGATGAATATGCCACTAATTCCATCACCTCTAAAGCAAATCACATATGCTGACAAAGGTAAAAGCAAGGTATTGGGACTTGGAAAAGTGGCTATTTCCAAGGATAGGCATATGGACAAAGTGATGCTTGTTGAATCCCTTGGATTTAACCTCATGTCAGTCTTGATGCTTTGTGATCTTGATATGATTGTTATCTTTGGTAGATATAGATGTGTTGTGATCATGGAATCTGACAAATCCAAAGTCTTTGAAGGTGTGAGAAGTGGGGATTTGTACATTGTTGATTTCTCTACAGGTCCTCAACCAGCCACTTGCTTACTAGCAAAAACCATAGAAGGGTGGCTGTGGCATCGAACACTCGGTCATGCAGGCATGAGGAATTTGCACACGCTCGCAAAGAAGAAGCATGTCATCGGCATCGAATCAGTCAAATTCCTCAAGGATCATCTCTGTGGTGCATGTGAATCTGGGAAAATGACCAGATCCAAGCATCCCTCGAAGACTATCATGACCACTACTCGTCCATTCGAATTGTTTCACATGGATCCATTTGGACCTACTCATTATGCCACACTAACAAACGCAACATATTTATATGGCTTCGTCATAGTTGATGATTATTCCAGATATACATGGGTGCATATCATCTTATATAAAACTGAAGTGCAGGAAATCTTCAAACGATTTTCTTCAAGGGCCTCGATGAACTTCGCCATCAAGATCAAACATATCAGGAGTGATAATGGAACAGAGTTCAAAAACACTGGTCTTGATGATTATCTTGATGAACTTGGTATTACTCATGAATTATCTTATCCTTATACTCCTCAACAGAATGGTGTCGTAGAAAGGAAGAACAGGACTCTGGTTGAGATGGCAAGAACCATGCTTGAAGAATATCAGACTCCTCATCGCTTTTGGTCTGAAGCAATCAACACTGCATGCCATATCATCAACAGGGTATATCTTCACAAATTCCTCAAGAAAACCTCATATGAACTCCTCACTAATAAGAAACCCAATGTAAGCTATTTCATAGTCTTCGGGGCAAAATGTTGGATTAGAGATCCTTACCATAGCTCAAAATTTGCACCTAAGGCACATGAGGGTTTTATGCTCGGTTATGGAAAGGACTCGCACACCTACAAAGTCTTCAACAACTATCATAACAAAGTTGTTGAGACTGTAGATGTGTGGTTCGATGAAACTAATGGCTCGCAAAGAGAGCAATTGCCTTCTGATCCAGATAAGCTGTCTCCTGAGGAAGCAATAAAGCTCCAACCTACTGAAGACATTGTTCCCACTGAGGAAAATGATGAAGAAATCATCCCCATCACTGATGAAAATCAAGAAGGTGCTCCTGAGGAAATTGCTCCAGAACCAATTCCTCAGCCCAGACGAAATCCTCAACCAGCTCATCCGAGGATTACAAATGAAGTGGAACTTGACAAAATCCTCAATGACATCAACGCGCCAGGTCCTCTCACTCACTCAAAAGATTCACACTTAGTTAACTTTTGTGGGCATTTCTCCTTTGTATCTATCACAGAACCCTCAAAAGTTGCTGAGGCTTTCCTGAAACCGGAGTGGATCCAAGCTATGCAAGACGAACTTCTTCAATTCAAGTTGAATGACGTATGGGAGCTCGTCAAATGACCAGATCCTCGCAAGCACAATATCATCGGAACCAAGTGGATTTTCCAAAACAAGCAAGATGAGGATGGTCAAGTCGTGAGGAATAAGGCACGACTTGTAGCCCAAGGCTACACCCAGGTTGAAGGAATAGATTTCGATGAAACTTTTGCACCAGTTGCTAGACTTGAAGCTATTCGAATACTACTTGCTTATGATAATCATCATAACATCATCTTATATCAAATGGATGTGAAAAGTGCATTCCTCAATGGTAAGCTTGAGGAAGAAGTATATGTTGCTCAGCCCCCAGGTTTTGAGGATCCAAAGAATCCAGACAAAGTCTTCAGACTCAAAAAGGCGCTTTATGGTCTCGAGCAAGCCCCTCGGGCATGGTATGATACATTGAAGGAATTCCTCATCAAGAAAGGCTTCAAACCTGGTTCACTCGATCCAACTCTTTGTTGGGGAACGTCATATGGCAAACAAAAAATTTCCTACGCGCACGCAAATCTATCATGGTGATGTTCATCAACGAGGGGGATTTCAGATCTACGTACCCTTGTAGATCACACGGCAGAAACGTTAATAAACGTGGTTTATGTAGTGGAACATCCTCACGTCCCTCGACCCGTCCCGCGAACCGTCCACGAACCGTCCCGCGATCCATCCCACGATCCGCTCCGATCTAGTGCCGAACGGACGGCACCCCCGCGTTCAGCACACATACAGCTCGACGATGATCTCGGCCTTCTTGATCAAGCAAGAGAGACGGAGAGGTAGATGAGTTCTACGGTAGCGTGACGGCGCTCCGGAGGTTTGTGGTGATCTAATCTCAGCAGGGCTCTGCCCGAGCTCCGCACAAACGCGATCTAGAGGAAAAACCATGGAGGTATGTGGTCGGGCTGCCGTGGAAAAGTTGACTCAAATCAGCCCTAACACCTCCGTATATATAGGTGGGAGGGGAGGGGCCTTGCCTTGGGGCACAAGAGGCCCCAAGGGGTTCGGCCGAAGGGGGGGAGGAGGATTCCTCCTCCAATCCTAGTCCAACTAGGATTGGAAGGTGGAGTCCTTCCCTTCCTTCCCACTTCCCCTTTTTTTCTTTTCTCTTTGATTTTCTTATCTCCTGCGCAGGGGCCTCTCTCGGCTTGCCCACCAGCCCACTAAGGACTGGTGCGGCACCCCTAAGGCCTATGGGCTTCCCCGGGGTGGGTTGCCCCCCCCCCCGGTGAACATCCGGAACCCATTCGCCATTCCCGGTAATTCCGAAAACCTTCCGGTAATTTAATGAGGTCATCCTATATATCAATCTTCGTCTCCAGACCATTCCGGAAACCCTCGTGACGTCCGTGATCTCATACGGGACTCCGAACAACATTCGGTAACCAACCATATAACTCAAATACGCATAAAACAACGTCGAACCTTAAGTGTGCAGACCCTGCGGGTTCGAGAACTGTGTAGACATGACCCGAGGGACTCCTCGGTCAATATCCAATAGCGGGACCTGGATGCCCGTATTAGATCCTACATATTCTACGAAGATCTTATCGTTTGAACCTTAGTGCCAAGGATTCATATAATCCCGTATGTCATTCCCTTTGTCCTTCGGTATGTTACTTGCCCGAGATTCGATCGTCTGTATCCGCATACCTATTTCAATCTCGTTTACCGGCAAGTCTTTTTACTCGTTCCGTAATACAAGATCCCACAACTTACACTAAGTTACATTTCTTGCAAGGCTTGTGTGTGATGTTGTATTACTGAGTGGGCCCCGAGATACCTGTCCATCACACGGAGTGACAAATCCCAGTCTTGATCCATACTAACTCAACGGACACCTTCGGAGATACCTGTAGAGCACCTTTATAGCCACCCAATTACGTTGTGATGTTTGATACACACAAAGCATTCCTCCGGTGTCAGTGAGTTATATGATCTCATGGTCATAGGAATAAATACTTGACACGCAGAAAACAGTAGCAACAAAATGACACGATCAACATGCTACGTCTATTAGTTTGGGTCTGGTCCATCACATGATTATCCCAATGATGTGATCCAGTTATCAAGCAACAACACCTTGTACATAGTCAGAAGACCCGGACTATCCTTGATCAACTGGCTAGCCAACTAGAGGCCTGCTAGGGACAGTGTTTTGTCTATCTATCCACACATGTATCTAAGTCTTCATTCAATACAATTATAGCATGGATAATAAACCATTATCTTGATACAGGAATTATAATAACAACTTATTTATCATTGCCTCTAGGGCATAATTCCAACACTCTTTTCACTAAATCCTATGATAATGAGCTATTTGTGTGCGAGATATATGTCGATGACATTATATTTGGCTGTATTGACAAACGATACAGTGATGAATTTGCTTACATGATGAGTGAAGAATATCAGATGTCTATGATGGGGGAGCTGAAATTATTCTTAGGTCTTCAAATTCGTCAACAACGCAATGGAATCTTCATATCACACGAGAAATACCTCAAGGATGTTATGAGGAAATTTGACATGCATGAATGCAAAGGTGCCAAGACTCCAATGCCTACCAACGACTACCTGTGCACTGACGAAAATGGTAAAGAATTCGATCAGCAGGTATATCGCTCAATGATTGGCTCTTTATTGTATTTATGTGCATCTAGACTAGATATAATGCTTAGTGTTTGCATGTGTGCACGTTTTCAAGCAAAACCGAAGGAATCACACCATAAGGCTGTGAAGCATATTCTTCAATACTTAGCTCACACACCAACACTAGGATTATGGTACCCCAAGGGCTCAAATCTTCACCTGGTAGGGTGTTCTGATTCTGACTATGCTGGTGACCCTGTGGATCGCAAGTCAACATCTAGCACATGCCATTTCCTCGGAAGATCACTAGTTTGCTGGTCCTCAAAGAAGCAAAACTACATATCACTCTCTACTGCCGAAGCTGAGTACATTGCTGCTGGTTCATGCTATGCTCAATTGCTATGGATGAAGAAAACCCTCAAGGACTACGACATCAACATGAAGAATGTGCCTCTCTACTGCGACAATGAGAGTGCAATCAAGATTGCATACAACCCAGTATAGCACTCGAAGACCAAGCACATCTAGATTCGTCATCATTTTCTTCGGGACCATGTCCTCAAGGGCAATATCCTCATCGACCATGTGAAGACTGATGATCAACAGGCAGATATCTTCACTAAGCCCTTGGATGAGAGAAGGTTTTGCAAGTTGCGGTGTGAGCTAAATATCTTAGAATCTTAAAATGTTTTTAAAAACATGCACACATCCTAACACTTATGCAAAATTGATGACTTAGATGTGCAACACACGATGAATCGATTTTCTTCAACTGATGAAGAATGTCACTGTGAGTGTGAAGAAATCAACGAAGGAATTGATTCTCAGGGCCCTACGACAATTGTACGCGGCGTCTGTAATCAACATTCTTATATGGTGGGTCACGCCACCGCCCAACGTGAAATTCCTCAAGTTGAATTTCTTCAAAGTTTATTTCTTCAAAATTTGATTTTCTTCAACATCGTTTTTCTTCAAAACTGAAATTCATCATCATGACGCTTTATCACAAAATCCTCAAGTTATTCAAATCTTCAAAAACAATTGATGATTCTCGTTTACCTAGATAGACTGTGATTTCAAGTCCTCAACAACATTCACTTATAGCTATCTCTTCAATTTGATATTTCATCTAAGTGAATGTGATCGGACCCTACTTTCCCTCTATGCTATTCTCATCTAGTCTATTCAATTCTTCATATGCGTTCTACTTGAAACTTTGTTCGAAATCCTCACTCCGTCCTTGTTAGCTGATGATTTTGTAACAAAATCCTCAAATCTTCAAAAATATTTTTTTAATGAACAGTAACTCAACCCCACTTTCCTCGTTCGGATAACCACAATCTCCACGATCTCCACCGCTTCTCTCGTAAGCTACACGTGTCCTACGGAGACGTAGAGGCAGGGGCTATTTGGTCCGATTTCCTCGCGCCAACAGTTACCGCCTGGCTATAAATATGTCCCCATTCCCCTCGGTAAACTCTTCTTCGCTCCATCGCTCTCCTGCTACAGCAAAGCTCCAAACCCTAGCGCCACCTCTAGAAGTATCAACGCCGACGAAGAAGAGCTTCACTGCCTCGACTTTTCCGTCACCAAAACCACGCCGGAGTCGGACCATCCTCGTCCGCCGCCGCCGTACACGTCCTCTGCTGCCAAGTTAGGGCGCATTGGACAGGCACCGAAAGAGCTTCTCCCTGCTACTCTTCTCTGTTCTTCGTGCGCACCATCTAGGGTAAATAAAAACCCTATTTTTACAGCAAGTTTGATCTACTATTTTACCTCTGAGATGTGAAATATGTTTTTCCTCAAGAATCCATCCGTTATTTTTCCTCAAACACTACCTATCACCAAACTATTGATGAACTTCACTAAGCATCTAAGATTTTCACGAGATTCCTCAGTTGTGTGAATTTTTGGATCTATACAGCTCTGGAACCCAAGAACAGTATGCTTAGGCAAATTCCTCAACCACTGGTCAAATTCCTCAACTGTCAAATTTTTCATTTTCTTCAAATCTAAGAACGCATATGACCTCTCCAAATTCCCCACAACTATACTCTGTTCACAGGTACACACATGTCAGCTGATGAATCTCTCGGTTCTCATCCAATTAACTCATTTGCAGCGTTTCTTGAAGAAAATCTTCAAGTCTCATCAGAATCCTCAAGAGTTCATTCTCATCAAAATCCTCAGCTGAAGAAAATGGAGGATGACAGGAAGCAAAAGGGCGGCAAGAAACTCGAGCAGAACACTGCCATAGATATCCCTGAGGATATATACCTGGATTATTGCACTCCTGATGAAAATGAAACTATGCCCAAGAGAAAAATCAGGCTTCAGAAGATAGAACGCCAATGTGCTAAGGAGTGGAAGGAGTACATATTCGTCACTCCAAAATATGCGAAGAAATTCGCTCTGAAGCCCCCTGGCAAACGGGCTCCTCTTGAGGACTTTCAAGCAGCAGATCCCTCAAGCCTCAAAACACTTGATGATTATCATGATGAAAAGGAAAAACACTTGGCAAATCTCAAGAAACAGGCAGAGGCTGCTGTGACGAAATTCAACGAATCATCTGCTGCTGCTTCAACTGCCGCTACTTCATGTGCTGCTGAGACTTCTGGTTCGGCAATTCCTCAACAAAAGTCTGTGCCACCAAAACCAAAGGCTCCAAAGCCTCAAGAGAAAACAGCTCCAGCATCAGCACCAAAACCCTCAGCGCCAAAACCCTCAGCACCAAAATCCTCAGCACCACCACAGGCTTCAAAACCTGAACAGAAGCCGGTAGTGGAGCCACTGCCCGCTACCTCCAGCTCCTCACTCCCAGCTGCAACAAGCTCGGAGACAAAGTCTTCACCAACTCCTCTGAAGACTAAGGTAACTGCTGGGAGAGGAACAAGACCCAGCCCAAGCAAAATCATCACGGTCCCTTCTGCATCAAAAGGTAGTGATGAATTTGATGATGCAACTCTGCAAGCAATGATCAGAAACAAGCAAGAGAGGGTAGCTCAAGCTTCTGGCAGCTCCATTCCTCTGGCCATGGACCCAAAAGTCCTCCTCGGCTACATCAACATCTGGTATGAGGACCCCAACACTCCACTTGATGATTTGAAACTTCCCCTAGGCATCAGCCACATGGTGGCCACATCCATCAACGAGGCCAAGTGGAAGGAGCAGTAAGCCAAACAGGCCAAGGTTGCAAAGCTCAAGAAGGATAAATTCCTCAGGCAGAATCTCCTCAACCTGACACCTGATGACCTTGTGTCAACACAGGCAGAGTTGAAGACTTTGACAAATAAGTACTCCAAGCTTTCTGACCATCAAAGTCTCAAAAGCAGTTTCATCAAACTTGCTACTGACGTTGTTAACGACTACAACAAGAAAGCTGCCCCTCCAGTACCAACTCCTCAGCCTCTGATTGAAGAACCAGCTGATGAAACTGCTCATGCTGAGGAAATCCCTCAAGGAAGCCGTGTGGATGAACCGGTAATTGAGGAAATCACCACAGAAAATCCAGCTGATGAATCTGCTACAGCTGATGAGACTGAATCTGCTCCAGCTGCTACTTCCAAGCCAGCTGATGAATCTGTTCCAGATGCTGCTTCAAAGCCAGCTGATGACTCTGCTCCAGCTGGTTCCTCAAAGCCAGTTGATGAAAATGTCTCTGCTGAGAAAACACCTTCACCAAAAGCTTCAATAGTGAAGAAAATGACTCCGTCTGCATCAGACGTGAAAAAGACAAGGACTGCTGAAAAGGAAGCCAAAAAGAGAAAAGCCTCTTCAGCAGAAGAACACACTGAGACCAAGCGCCTCAAAGCACTTGAAGAAAATGCTCCTCTAGATCATGTGCCTCTTAACAGCGCTCCTTCTTACCAAATGGTTACCTTCGCAAGCGAAGACCAGGAGCAAGGGTCGGATGAGGAAATGAAGGATGCTGAATCTGAGGAACATTCTGACGAAGAAATTCGCATTGACGACAGTCCTCAGCCTTCCATTCCTCATGAATAAACTGCACAAGGATCAGCTGCACCAGCTGATGAATCTGGCTCCGTCACCAAGCAAGCTGAGGAACAACACACTGAAAATCCTCAACCTGATGAACGTCGCAGTCCTGAGCAAAATCCTCAACCTGAGGATCAGGCTGACCCAACTCCTCCTCCTGAGAAAACTCCTCAAGCTGAGGCTCAGGATGAACCCATTCCTCCTCCAGAGCAAAACCCTCAACAGGATGCTCCAGTTGACGACCCTCCTCAGCCTGAGGCTCAGCCAGACCACATTCCTCAGCCTGAAGCACAACAACAGCATGCTCCTCAGCCTGAAGCTCAAGCTGATGAAATTCCTCACCCTGAGGACCATGCTGAGGAAAATGCACCAGACCCTGATAATGCCTTTGTCGTGCTCAACCCAGAGTCTGCAATTGTTGTCTCCCCTCAGGTCCAACAGCCAAACCTTCATCCCATGCAGCGTCAGCCGTTCTCCAAGCGGCCAAAGTTTCAAAAGGAGTCCTTCTTTGAAGAACGCATGTTCTTCATCGGAGAAAATCCCTATGACAAGCCTCGCATCAGACATCTGAAGTTTTGGACGAGGACACAACTCAATTATTATGCATCTGTGCTGTGTGGAAGAAACAAGATTTTCCAGCACATGCATATTCCTCATGTTGAGCTTGAAGAAATACCATGCCTGGCCCCAGTCCTCAACGTCCTTCATGAAGCTGGACTCCTCCCAATGTGCTTAGATATATGTGATTGGAACAGTGAGCTTATTCTTCAATTTTATGCCACTCTTCAAATATCTGGAGATCCCGCAGACATCAACACCTGGGTGTTTGACTAGAAGACGCAAACAACACACTACAAGGCGCCTGCCATTGAGCTACTGCGTGAACTGCCAGTATCAATTCCCTCAGAGCAGGCCGTGAAGCTTTATGATGAGTGTGAGCTGCCCAACAAGATGATGGAAGTCCTCATGAAGCCTTTGGCTAAAGGGCAACCACCGAGACAAACCTTCCTCATCCATGAGCTCAAATATGAACCAATGACTGTTTACAGAATCCTCTGCAGCGTTCTTGCCCCGATCAAGGGCCATGATGATGAAGAAGATGTCGTAGGCATCATGAAGAATATCCTCTTCAACATCATCCATGTTAATACTATCAACATCCATGATTTCTTCTTGAGGACTGTGGCCGACAATGCAATGTGTCCTTTTGACCACAAGATATATGCTCCATGGATCATGAGGTTCATCAGAACAAGGTCAGGCATCAACTATCACGCTGATTTCAACAACCATGTTGGTTATATGCCTCCTATCAGGGTCAACAAGAAGACTTTCGAGCCGGTTGAAGGAAAAGGCAAGTCTGTTATTGATGAAGGCCGTAGGCCCCTTGATGGCCAGTTCAGAGAGCCCGAAGCATATTCTTCATGGGATGATACTGAAACTCATCCTCCAAGTCATGTTGCTCCTCGTGTGTTGAATACCACAGAGCTTCTTCTCAGTCTTCACCAGAAGGTGGATCGGAATCACAAGTGGGTCAAACGCCAGTTCGGCACCATTGTGAAAACCCTCAATGAAACGCAGAATGCTGTGAAGCTTAACCATCATTATCTTCATGAGGTTTTTGATCGCACCTGGGCTACACTTGCTCATCTGAAGACTCCGGCAGAACTTGAATAATTGGAGTTTGAGCGAGACTTTGACTGGTCGTGGCCACCCAAGAAGAAATTCAGGCCAATTCCAGTTCCAGACCTTGAGGACAGTTCTTTTTCTTCATTCCGCACTGCTAAATCTGATGAAGAACAGCAAGACACTGCCACCGGTCCAAGGAAGAAGATTTCTCCCAAGAATCCTCACGCGTCTTCATCAACTGCCAAAGAGTGAAGTCTTCACGGGCGTTAGTCCTCAGTTTGTCCCTTTTTGTCACTTGATGACAAAGGGGGAGAAACTTGAGAGTTAGTCTTCACGCGGGATATTTTGGGGCTTATGAACTATATTTAAGTTACAAACTCTTGGCTCTTTTGAAGTGTTTATGTAATGAGTTGTAACTTAAGCCCGATGGTACTCTGACACTTTTGAACATTTTTTTCGCATGCTTATTCCTCAAAATTTTAATGCACGCATGTTGGAATTCATCAGATACCATTTGTCATCATGCATCCTCAATTTCTTCATACTATATGTCGTATGTATGCATGATTTACAAGACTCAGGGGGAGATCTCCATGATATAAGTCATCAATGTGCATTTGCTGTGAAAAGCAAAATCCTCAAGATATGCACATCTTCAGGGGGAGTCTCTCTGAATCTTGATTTCAAATTCCTCAAATGAGTATTTGCACTTCATATCTTTATCCCTGTTGAAGACTTAACCTAATTGTCATCTACCACCAAAAAGGGGAGATTGTAAGTGCATCTAGTGCCCCTTAGTGATTTTGGTGGTTTGAAGACTTATAGGTTAAGTATCTAATGTGTTCATGAGTGTACACATGATCTATAAGTCGCTGAGGAGTTTGAAATATTTGATGAATATCGACCCCTAAAAATGTATATCTTCGGTTGAAGAAATTGGTCTGAAGCTGAAGATTTGAATCGCGAAGAATTTGCGATGAAATTGATATTCCTCATGAAGATATTGAAATTGAGGAATTCGGTGTGTCCTGAAGAAAATCATTCTGAAGACTTTGAAGCATGAAGATTTACTATTTCTGTTTTATTTTCTTCACACTTGAGTAATAGGAACACCGTACTGTTAAAGGGGGTCGAGGTAACACATTGGAATGAATTTCCTCATGATGCTCAACCCAAGCCTAATCCTACCAAAAGCCTCAAGTGAGGAATATGAGTGACATGAGGACTCTCACAGTTGAGGGTCCCGTCCGTTTCGATAGCCACGCCAGATCATTGGTCTTATCCACACCAACGGTCATATTAGTTAAGGGCATTAATGTCAAATCATGTCGGGATGCTCCCAGACTATAAATAGCCGCCCCCCACAACCATTAGCTGGTTGGCTGCTCCGTTAGAAACTAACACTTGTCATAAGAGCATCCCAAATTCCTCAGAGTCTTTGAGAGTAATTCATCAGTGAGGAAATACCCAAACACCAAACCACAAACCAAAAACTAAGTGATTGAGCATCAGTGAAGAAGTTGTTCCTGTGTGGGACTGAAGCATTTTACCTTGAGGACTGTTCATCCTCCAGACGGTTAGGCGTCATGGTCTAGAGCAATCCAGCAGTCAATTGTGGATCGCCGGGTGACCAAGTTTGTGAGGGTTTGGAAGTCTCCCCTGAAGACTTACCACGAGTGTTGGGCGAGGACTGTGTGTTCTTGGCCCAAGGAGAATACGGTAGGGACTGTGTGTCCCGGAACTGTGTGTCTTTTGGTTTCAATACCAAGCCGCTCCAAACCATATGTACAACTGTCACAGCAGTTGGAACTGGATCATCAACTACTGTCTTCGCTGTGAAACGGGTTCTAATTCCTCAACTCTTTATATTCCTCAGATTATGTGTTGATGATTTTCCCTGTCACTGTTTGAAGAATTTGCTGAAGACTTTCTCTGAAATTCCGCAACCCCAAATTCTTCACGCAAGTTAATCTTCATATGTTTTCTGTGTGCTTGCTTACTGTGCAATCTATTTTCACATTCCTCAACCTGAAAAACTGTTGTAGTGAAACTTTGTACTCCTGTTCCTTTACTGTTTCCGCTGTAAGTTAGTCATCAGTGGGGTATTTCCTCAAAAGGAATTTCCTCAGTGATGAAATTCTAAAAATCTCCTATTCACCCCCCCTCTAGTCGATATAACGCACTTTCAAATCAGCAAGATGCAAATTAAGAGAACACTCTTCAATCTCATTAAAACCCACAACATCACATAAAGACTTTGGAATCGTAGAAACACTAGCACCCGAATCACACAAAGCATTGCACTCATAGTTTTTGATTTTGACTTTGATGGTAGGTTCCCACTCATCATGAAGCTTTCTAGGGATAGAGACTTCCAATTCAAATTTCTCTTCAAGAGATTTTATCATAGCTTCGACGATATGATCGGTAAAGGCCTTGTTTTGGCTATAAGCGTGCGGAGAGTTCAACATGTATTGCATCAAAGAAATGCATTCAATCAAGGAGAAACTATCATAATTGAATTCCTTGAAATCCATGGTAGTAATTTCATTACTACTCAAAGTTTTAACATCTTCTACTCCACTTTTAATGCTTTTAGCATCAAGATAAATGGACTCCGAATCATTGGGGCACTTTTCAACCAAAGTGGATTCATATCCAGCCCCATAATCATTAGGTTTGACACAAGAAAACAAAGATTCAATGGGAGTCACACCAAGCACTTTAAGATCTTCGTGATTCTCATCACGAGAACACGGCTTTTTAAGCCATTCATGTCTAGCACGAATTTGGGCGGTTCTTTCTTGGCTCTCAATCATGGAAACATGCATAGCTTTCAAAGTTTCATCCATGTTGATTTTGGCAGGAGCACATCTAACTTTTGAAGCATCAACATCACTAGACATTCTATCAACGCTCTTAGCCAAATCGTCAATTTTGAGTAGCTTTTCCTCTATGGACGCATTGAAAATCTTTTGAGAGTTGATGAACTCTTTGATATTACTCTAGATCAGAGGGTAATCTATTGTAATTTCCATGAGTATTGTTGTAGGAGTTGCCAAAGTTATTAGAGGAGTTACTAGGAAAAGGCCTAGGAACATAGTTTCCTCTAAAAGCATTGTTGTTGCCAAAGTTATTCCTACCAACAAAATTAACGTCCAAGCTAGCGTTGCTACTCTCAATCAAAGAAGACAAGGGCATATCATTAGGATCCAAAGGAGAACTTCTACTAGCAACCAAATTCATTAACTCGTCCATCTTAGCACTTAACGAGTTAATTTCTTCTATAGCGTGTACCTTCTTACTAGTAGGTGACCTTTCAGTGTGCCACTGAGTGTACTTGGTGATGATGTTGTCTAAGAGCTTTGTGGTTTCCCCTAACATGATTTTCATGAATGTTCCACCTGAGGCGGAGTCCAAGATATTTCTAGAAGCGAAATTCAAGCCAGCGTGAAAGATTTGAATAATCATCCAAAGAATCAAGCCATGAGCGGGACAATTTCTAATCATTAATTTCATTCTCTCCCAAGATTGTGCAACATGTTCATGATCAAGTTGCTTGAAATTCATGATATCATTACGGAGAGAGATGATCTTAGCCGGCGGAAAATACTTGGATATATAAGCATCTTTGCACTTATCCCAAGAATCAATACTATTTTTGGGCAAAGAAGAAAACCAAGTTTTTGCGCGATCTCGCAACGAGATAGGAAAAAAGCTTCAATTTAATCACGTCATTATCCACATCTTTTTTCTTTTGCATATCGCAAAGCTCAATGAAGGTATTGAGATGGGATGCGGCATCTTCCCTAGGAAGGCCAGAGCATTGCTCTTTCATAACAAGATTCAGCAAAGCGGCATTGATTTCGTATGACTCCGCACTAGTGGCGGGAGCGATCAGAGTACTAATAAAATCATTATTATTAGTATTCGAGAAGTCACAAAGTTTGGTGTTTTCGTTCATGGTGACTTAGCAAGCAAGCAAGCACACAAGCAAACAAAGAGCAGGCGAGAAAAAGGGCGAACGAAAAGGCGAACGAAAAAGGCAAACGAAAAAGGCAAATTGGTGAAGTGGGGGAGAGGAAAACGAGAGGCAACTAGCAAACAAAGTAAACGCAAGACATGAGTTTGCAACACTTACTTGGATGAGTCCTTGACTTGATCTTCCTCCCCGGCAACGGCGCCAAAATTCTTCTGCTACGGCAATAAAAGTCCTTCCCCGCAACGCCAAAAATTCTTCTTGCTACTTCTCTTGTTTGCGTCGGTTTTTCCCTTGAAGAGGAAAGGGTGATGCAGCACAGGAGCAGTAAGTATTTCCCTCAGTTTGAGAACCAAGGTATCGATCCAGAAGGAGGGTCTCGTCAAGCCCAGAGTACCTGCGCAAACACAAACATGCTTGCACCCAACGCTTCAAAGGGGTTGTCAATCCCTTCAAGATTGTTTGCAAATTGAGATCTGAAGGCGGAAAGTGCAACGAAGTAAAAAAGTGTAAGGCTGAAAATATGGTGTGGAGTAGACCCGGGGGCCATAGTGTTCACTAGAGGCTTCTCTCAAAATAGCAAATATCATGGTGGGTGAACAAATTACTGCCGAGCAATTGATAGAACCGCGCAAAGTCATGACGATATCTAAGGCAATGATCATAGATATAGGCATCACGTCCGAGACAAGTAGACCGATACTTTCTGCATCTACTACTATTACTCCACACATCGACCGCTATCCAGCATGCATCTAGTGTGTTGAGTTCATGACGAACAGAGTAATGCCTTAAGCAAGATGACATGATGTAGAGGGATAATCTCAAACCAATGATGAAAACCCATCTTTTTACCCTGTATGGCAACAACATGATGCGTGCCTTGCTACCCCTTCTGTCACTGGGTGAGGTCACCGCACGGTATGAACCCAAAACCAAGCACTTCTCCCATTGCAAGAATCATAGATCTAGTTGGCCAGACAAAACCCACAACTGGAAGAGAATTACAGGGATATGAAATCATGCATAAGAGAGATCAGAAGAAACTCAAATAAGATTCATAGATAATCTGATCATAAATCCACAATTCATCGGATCTCGACAAACACACCGCAAAAGAAGATTACATCGGATAGATCTCCATGAAGATCGTGGAGAACTTTGTATTGAAGATCCAAGAGAGAGAAGAAGCCATCTAGTTACTAGCTATGGACCCGTAGGTCTATGGTGAACTACTCACGCATCATCGGAGAGGTCATGGTGTTGATGAAGAAGCCCTCCGTATCCGAATCTCCCCTCCGGCAGAGCACCAGAACGTGCCCCAGATGGGATCTTGCGGAGACAGAAGCTTACGGCGGCGGAAAAGTAATTTCGATGATCTCTTGATTTTTTTGTGATTTTTAGGGAATTTATAGGCGCAACCCCTAGGTCAGGGGGCGCTCAGGGGGGCCACAAGCCTGTGGGCCGCATCCTCCCCCTGGCCGCGGGGTGGGGGCTTGGGGGGCCCCTGAGGCTCCCCTGCCTTGGCTCTCAAGCTTCCCGATCTTCTTCTGTTACGAAAAAAATCTTTTCAGGGATTTTCTTCCCTTTGGACTCCATTTCAAAATCTCCTCTGAAAGGGGTCAAAACATGAAAAAAAACAGGAGCTGGCACTTGGCACTGAGTTAATAAGTTAGTCCAAAAAATATATAAAAGGCATGCAAAACATCCAAAGTTTGATAAGATAATAGCATGAAACCATCAAAAATTATAGATACGTTGGAGACGTATTAGTCCACCAGCCCACTAAGGACTTGGTGCGCCACCCTAAGGCTATGGGCTCACTCCCGGGTAGGTGGGCCGTGATACGTCTCAAACGTATCTATAATTTTTGATGGTTTCACGCTGTTATCTTGCCTTCTTTGTATGTTTTATGTACCTTTTTATATCTTTTTGGGACTAACTTATTAATTCAGTGCTAAGTGCCAGTTCCTGTTTTTTCCGTGTTTTTGACTCTTTTCAGATCTGATTTTGGAACGGATTCCAAACGGAAGAAAAAAAAACCCGAAATGATTTTTTCCCGAACAGAAGAAGTCCAGGGGGCTTTTGGGCCAAGCCAGGTGGGCTCCAGGGAGCCCACAAGCCCCCACTCCGCCACCAGGGGGAGGCGGCGGTGGGCAGGCTTGTGGCCTCCCTGGCCGACCCCTGACCTAGGTCTTTGGCCTATAAATTCCCAAATATTCCGCAAAAACTGAGGAGAGCCTCGAAAATACTTTTCCGCCGCTGCAAGCTTCCGTTTTTGCGAGATCTCATCTGGAGACCCTTCCGGCGCCCTGCCGGAGGGGACTTTGGAGTTGGAGGGCTTCTTCATCATCATCATTGCTCCTCCAATGACTCGTGAGTTGTTCACTTTGGACCTACGGGTCCGTAGTTAGTAGCTAGATGGCTTCTTCTCTCTCTTGGATCTTCAATACAAAGTTCTCCATGATCTTCATGGAGATCTATCCGATGTAATCTTCTTTGGCGGTGTGTTTGTCGAGATCCGATGAACTATGGACTTGTGATCAGATTATCTATGATATATATTTGAGTCTTTGCTGATTTCCTATATGCATGATTTGATATCCTTGTAAGTCTCTTCGAGTCTTGGGTTTTGTTTGGCCAACTAGATCTATGATTCTTGCAACGGGAGAAGTGCTTAGTTTTGGGTTCTGCCATGTGGTGACCTTTCCCAGTGATAGTAGGGGCAGCAAGGCACACGTCAAGCAGTTGCCATCAAGGGTAAAAAGATGGGGCTTTTATCATTGGTTTGAGATTATCCCTCTACATCATGTCATCTTGCTTAAGGCATTACCCTGTTCTTACGGACTTAATACACTAGATGCATGCTAGATAGCGGTCGGCGTGTGGAGTAATAGTAGTAGATGCAGAAAGTATTGGTCTACTTGTTTCGGACGTGATGCCTATAGAAATAATCATTGCATAGATATCGTCACGACTCTGCACAGTTTTATCAATTGCTCGACAGTAATTTGTTCACCCACCATCTACTTGCTTTCATGAGAGAAGCCACTAGTAAACACTATGGCCCCCGGGTCTATTCACAACCATCGTTTACAACTCTGCTTTTACTTTGCTTTGTTACTTTGTTGCTTTCAGTTCTCACTTGGCAAACAATCTATAAGGGATTGACATCCCCTTCATAGCGTTGGGTGCAAGCTTTTGTGTTTGTGCAGGATCTTGAGATACTCCTCCGCCGGATTGATACCTTGGTTCTCAAACTCAGGGAAATACTTACCTCCGCTGTGCTACATCATCCTCTCCGAAACACCAACGCAGAAGGATTCCTGGTGTCGTCAACGTGCCCATTTCTGGCGCCACTCGAAGGTCTTATGTGAAGCAGCATAACGGACATCAGAAGCATTCCCGCGCCATTGCCGGGGATCCCTTTTGAAACATCAGAAGTATTTCTGGCACCGTTGCCGGGGATCCTTTTGAAACATCAGGCCCCTCCCAGTAAACACCCGGAACCCATTCGTCACTCCCGGTACACTGCCGGAATTGCCCGAAACTTTCCGGTGACCGAATGAAACCATCCTATATATCAATCTTGGTTTCCCGACCATTCCAGAAACCCTCGTGACGTCCGTGATCTCATCCGGGACTCCAAATAACATTCGGTAACCACACATATAACTCAACTGTACTAAAACATCATCGAACCTTAAGTGTGCGGACCCTGCGGGTTCGGGAACTATGTAGACATAACCAGAGATAATCCTCGGTCAATATCCAATAGCGGGACATTGATGCCCATATTGGATCGTACATATTATCCGAAGATCTTATCGGTTGAACCTCAGTGTCAAGGATTCTTATAATCCCGTATGTCATTCCCTTTGTCCTTCGGTATGTTACTTGCCCGAGATTCGATCGTCGGTATCCGCATACCTATTTCAATCTCATTACTGACAAGTATCTTTACTCGTTCCATAATACAAGATCATGTTAAACTTACACTTAGTCACATTGCTTGCAAGGCTTGTGTGTGATGTTGTATTACCGAGTGGGCCCCGAGATACCTCTCCGTCACACGGAGTGGCAAATCCCAGTCTTGATCCATACTAACTCAACGGACACCTTCGGAGATACCTGTAGAGTACCTTTATAGTCACCCAGTTACGTTGTGACATTTGATACACGCAAGGTATTCTTCCGGTGCCAATGAGTTATATGATCCCATGGTCATAGGAATAAATACTTGACACGCAGAAAACAATTGCAACAAAATGACACGATCAATATGCTACGTTCATAGTTTGGGTCTAGTCCATCACATGATTCTCCCAATGATGTAATCCAGTTATCAAGTGACAACACTTGCACATAGTCAGAAAACCTTGACTATCCTTGATCAAGTGGCTAGCCAACTAGAGGCTTGTTAGGGACATTGTTTTGTCTATGTATCCACACATGTATCTATGTTTTCATTCAGTACAATTATAGCATGGATAATAAACGATTATCTTGAAACAGGAAATATAATAATAACTATTTATCATTGCCTCTAGGGCATATTTCCAATAGTTGGTGCACCCCTGCAGGGAAGTATATCGATTTGAGTAGACGTGTCCACGACAACGGACGCTTGGAAAGTATCCTGATCTACTGCAACTAGAACTGGATACTTGCAACACCAAAATCAAATGTTGGCTCCAGGATCGCTTCCTCGCAGGGAATCGAGGAAGGATCTCTGGGCCTTGCTAATACATGCTTGTATTGTTGGGGAACATTGCATGGGAAACAAAAAAATTCCTACGCACACGAAGACCTATCATGGGGATGTCCATCTACGAGAGGAGATATGGATATACGTACCCTTGTAGATTGCACAACAGGAAGCGTTAAGGAACGCGGTTGATGTAGTCAAATGTCGTCACGTCCCTCGATCCGCCCCCCGATCCGTCCCACGATCCGTTCCGATCTAGTGCCGAACGGAGGGCACCTCTGCGTTCAGCACACGTACAGCTCGACGATGGTCTCGGCCTTCTTGATCCAGCAAGCAAGACAGAGAAGTAGATGAGTTCTCCGGAAGCGTGACGGCGCTCCGGTGGTGGTGAAGGATCTACTCCTGCAGGGTTCCGCCCGAGCTCCGCAGAAATACGATCTAGAGGTAAAACTATGGTGTCTAGATCTGAGTTGCATGTGGTAAAATTTGTCTCAAATCAGCCCTAAATCACCACTATATATAGGAGGGAGGGGGAGGAGGCTTGCCTTGAGGGCCAAGTGATACGTCTCAAACGTATCTATAATTTTTGATCGTTTCATGTTGTTATCTTGTCATCTTTGGATGTTTTATGTACCTTTTATATCTTTTTCGGGACTAACTTATTAATTCAGTACCAAGTGCCAGTTCCTGTTTTTTCTGTGTTTTTGGATCTTTTTAGATCTGATTTTGGAACGGACTTTAAACGGAATAAAATCCCCGAAATGATTTTTTCCCGAATGGAAGTAAATCAGGGGGCTTTTGGGCCAAGCCAGGAGGGCTACAGGGAGCCCACAAGCCCCCACTCCGCCATCAGGGGGAGGTGGCGGTGGGCAGGCTTGTGGCCTCCCTGGCGCCCCCCTGACCTAGATCCTTGGCCTATATATTCCCTAAAATACAGCAAAAAATCAGGGGATACATGAAAATACTTTTCCGCCGCCACAAGCTTCCGTTTCCGCAAGATCTCATCTGGAGACCCTTCCCGGTGCCCTGCCGGAGGGGACTTTGGAGTTGGAGGGCTTCTTCTTCATCATCATCGCCCCTCCAATGACTCGTGAGTAGTTCACAGACCTACGGGTCCGTAGTTAGTAGCTAGATGGCCTTTTCTCTCTCTTGGATCTTCAATACAAAGTTCTCCATGATCTTCATGGATATCTATCCGATGTAATCTTCTTTGGTGGTGTGTTTGTCGAGATCCGATGAATTGTGGATTTGTGATCAGATTATCAATGATATATATTTGAGTCTTTGTTGATTTCTTATATGCATGATTTGATATCCTTGTAAGTCTCTCCGAGTCTTGGGTTTTGTTTGGCCAACTAGATCTATGATTCTTGCAATGGGAGAAGTGCTTGGTTTTGGGTTCTTACCGTGTGCTAACCTTTCCCAGTGACAATAGGGGCAGCAAGGCACACATTGAGTAGTTGCCATCAAGGGTAACAAGGTGGGCTCTGTCGTTGATATGAGATTATCCATCTACATCATGTCATTTTCCTTAAGGCGTTACTCTCTTCTTTTGGACTTAATACACTAGATGCATGCTGGATAGCGATCGACGTGTGGAGTAATAGTAGTACATGTAGAAAGTATTGGTCGACTTGTTTTGGACGTGATGCCTATAGATATAATCATTGCCATAGATGATGTCATGACTTTGCGCGGTTCTATCAATTGCTCGACAGTAATTTGTTCACCCACCGTCTACTTGCTTTCATGAGAGAAGCCACTAGTAAACACTACGGCCCCGGGTCTATTCACATCTATTGTTTCCACTTTCGCTGTTACTTTTCTTTGTTACTTTGTTGCTTTAAGTTCTTACTTGGCGAACAATCTATAAGGGATTGACAACCCCTTCATAGCATTGGGAGCAGGTTCTTTGTGTTTGTGCAGGTACTTGTGATACTCCTTCACTGGATCGATACCTTGGTTCTCAAACTGAGGGAAATACTTACCACCGCTGCGCTACATCACCCTTTCCGCTTCGAGAGAACACCAACGCAAGGCTCCAAGGCCATAGGGGAAATCCATAGGCGTAGCCGTAGCAGAAGGATTCCTCATGTCGTCGACACACCTATTTCTGGCACCGTTGGAAGGTGTTTTGTTGCAGCAGCAGAAGTATTTCTGGCGCCGTTGCCGGGGAAGGAGAGATCTATCCAAGTAGGTCTCACAAACTCATCTCCTGCATTTACTTTTTTGCCAGTTGCCTCTCGTTTTCCTCTCCCCCACTTCACATTTGCCGTTTTCATTTGCCATTCTCCTTTGCCGTTTTCTTTTGCCTTTGCTGGTTTTCTTGCCTGCTTGTGTGCTTGTTTGTTTGTTGAAGTCATCATGGCTGAAAACACCAAACTTTACGACTTCTCGAGCACTAATAATAATGATTTTATTAATACTCCGATTGCTCCCGCCACTAGTGCGGAATCGTATGAAATCAACGCAGCCTTGCTGAATCTTGTTATGAAAGAGGAATTCTCAGGCCTTCCTAGTGAAGATGTCGCATCCCATTTCAATACCTTCATTGAGCTTTGTGATATGCAAAATAAAATAGATGTGGATAATGACGTGATTAAGTTGAAACTTTTTCCTTTCTCGTTGCGAGATCGCGCAAAAACTTGGTTTTCTTCTTTGCCTAAAAATAGTATCGATTCTTGGGATAAGTGCAAAGATGCTTACATATCCAAGTATTTTCCGCCGGCTAAGATCATCTCCTTATGTAACGATATCATGAATTTCAAGCAACTTGATCATGAACATGTTGCACAATCTTGGGAGAGGATGAAGCTTATGATTAGAAATTGTCCCGCTCATGGCTTGAGTTTGTGGATGATTATACAAATCTTTTACGCTGGCTTGAATTTCGCTTCTTGCAATATCTTGGACTCCGCCTCAGGTGGAACGTTCATGGAAATCACGTTAGGAGATGCTACAAAACTCCTAGACAATATCATGACCAACTACTCTCAGTGGCACACTGAAAGGTCGCCTGCTAGCAAAAGGTACATGCTATAGAAGAAATTAACTCGCTTAGTGCTAAGATGGACGAGTTGATGAATTTGGTTGCTAGTAGAAACGCTACCGTAGATCCTAATTACATGCAACTATCTTCCTTGATTGAGAGTAGCAACACTAGTTTGGACGTGAATTTTGTTGGTAGGAACAATTTTGGCAACAACAATGCTTTTAGAGGAAACTATGTTCCTAGTCCTTTTCCTAGTAACTCCTCTAACAATTATGGCAATTCCTATAACAACACTTATGGAAATCACAACAAATTACCCTCTGATTTAGAGAGTAATATAAAGAGTTCATCAACTCCCAAAAGATTTTCAATGCGTCCATAGAGGAAAAACTACTCAAAATAGACGATTTGGCTAAGAGCGTTGATAGGATGTCTTGTGATATTGATGCTTTGAAAGTTAGATGTGCTCCTCCCAAGGTCAACTTGGATGAAACTTTGAAAGCTATGCGTGTCTCCATGAATGAGAGCAAAGAAAGAACCACCCAAATGCGCGCTAGACATGAATGGTTTAAAAGGGTGCGTTCTAATGATGCAAATCACGAAGATCGTAAAGTGTTTGGTGTGTCTCCTCTTGAATCTTTGTTTTCGCGTGTCAAACCTTTTGATGGAGGGGCTGGATATGAATCCACTTTGGTTGAAAATCGCCCCAATGATTCAGAGTCCACCTATCTTGATGATAAAGTTGTGGAGAGTGTAGTAGAAGAAATCAAAATTTTGGGTAGTAATGAAACTCCCACTTTGGATTTCAAGGAATTCAATTATGATAATTGCTCCTTGTTTGAATGCATTTCTTTGATGCAATCCATTGCAAACTCTCCACATGCTTATAGCCAAAGCAAAGCCTTTACCGCGCATATCGTAGATGCTATGATGAAATCTCTTGAAGAGAAGCTCGAACTAGAAGTCTCTATACCTAGAAAACTTCATGATGAGTGGGAACCTACTATCAAAATCAAGATCAAAAACTATGAGTGCAATGCTTTGTGTGATTTGGGTGCTAGTGTTTCCGCAATTCCAAAGTCTTTATGTGATATTCTTGGTTTTCATGAGATTGAAGAGTGTTCTCTTAATTTGCATCTTCCCGGTTCTACTGTCAAGAAACCCATGGAAAGGATTGATGATGTCCTTATTGTTGCAAATAAGAACTACTTACCCGTGGATTTCATTGTACTTGACATAGATTGCAATCCTTCATGTCCCATTATTCTTGGTAGACCTTTCCTAAGGACTATTGGTGCTATCACGATATGAAGGAAGGGAATATTAGATTTCAATTTCCTTTAAAGAAGGGCATGGAGCACTTTCCTAGAAAGAAAATAAGATTGCCTTATGAATCTATGATGAGGGCTACTTATGGTTTGAGCACCAAAGATGACTATACGTGATTCCATCACCTTTTGCCTAGCTAAGGGCGTTAAACAAAAGCGCTTGTTGGGAGGCAACCCAACGAATCTCTTTCTGTTTTGTGTTTTCCACACTTTCATAATTATGTTATGATTGTGTTTTTTTTTGTGTTTCTTTTTGCGTTTGTGCCAAGCAAAACCGTTATGATTAGTCTTGGGGATGATCGTTTGGTCATGCTAGAAAAGACAGAAACTTGCTCACGAAAAGAATTTTCGTTTTTTTTCTGTAAGAGCTTTTGAGTTGATTCTTTTTGCTTCTGATTGCTACGCAAATTTTGCAGGCTGTCGTAATTGTTCAGAATTTTTTAAGTAACAATAGTATACAAAATATACAGATTGCTACAGACTAGTCTGCTGTTATCATATTCTGTTTTTGTTGTGTTGGTTGCTTATTTTGATGAAACTACGGATAGTATCGGGGGTATTAGCCATGGAAGATTGAATATAAAGTAACCCAACATCAGCATAAGTAGAATTTAAGTTTGCTACAGTACCTAAGGAAGTGGTGGTTTGCTTTCTCATACTAATGTTATCACGAGTTTCTGTTTAAGTTTCGTGTTGTGAAGTTTTCAAGTTTTGGATGAAGTTCTTATGGACAAAGAGATAAAGAGTGGAAAGAGCTCAAGCTTGGGGATGCCCAAGGCACCCCAAGAGATTCAAGGATGCCGTAAAAGCCTAAGCTTGGGGATGCCCCGGGAAGGCATCCCCTCTCTCGTCTTCAATCCATCGGTAACGTTACTTGGGGCTATATTTTTATTCACCACATGTTATGTGTTTTTGCTTGGAGCGTCTTGTATCGTAGGAGTCTTTTATTTTTGTTGTGTCACAATCATCCTTTCTGCACACCTAGAGAGAGAGACATGCACACACCGTAATTTTGTCGAGCTTCACTTATATCTTTTGGTAGACAATTCAGCTCACAAGTGCTTCACTTATATCTTTTAGAGCACATCGGTGCGTGGCTTGGTAGTTGATATATGCTTTGAAAGTAGTCTCAAAAGGGGTAGTTATCCAAAGGGATACGAAAACTTCCACCTTCATGTGCATTGAATAGTTAGAGAAGTTTGATTCATCTCAATTAGTTTTGAGTTGTGGTTTTTGTAATATTGAAGTTATGCTAGTAAGGTGTTGTGGATCTAGAAATACTTGTGTTGAAGTTAGTGATTCCCGTAGCATGCACGTATGGTGAACCGCTATGTGATGAAATCTGAGCATGATTAGTCTATTGATTGTCATCCTTTGCGTGGTGGTCGGGATCGTGCGATGGTTTATACCTACCAACCCTTCCCCTAGGAGTATGCGTTGAATGCTTTGTTTCGATTACTAATAAAACTTTTGCAACAAGTATATGAGTTCTTCATGAATAATGTTGAGTACATGGTTTAGATGCACTTTCACCTTCCACCATCACTATCTTCCTAGTGTCGTGCAACTTTCGCCGGTGCACAAAACCCACCATTAGCCTCCCTCAAAACAGCCACCATACCTACCTACTATGGCTTTTTCAAAGTCATTCCGAGATATATTGCCATGCAACTACCACCATGACATGTGCCACCAGATCTACATTGCCATTGCATGATCGTAAGATAGCTAGCATGTTGTTTCTATTAATGTCTATGACATGCTAGATCATTGTCACAGTACACTACCGAAGGCATTCCATATATAGTCATTGTTGCTCTAAGTTTTGAGTTGAAAGTGTGATGATCATCATTGATGGAGCATTGTCCCATGTGAGGAAATAAAAGAGGCCAAAGATGCCCACCAAAAAAAGAGGCCAAAGAGCCCACCAAAAAAAATAAAAAAATGAGAGAAAAAGAGAGAAGGGACAATGTTACCACTTTTCCACACTTGTGCATATTAAGCACCATGATCTTCATGATTGAGAGTCTCTCGTTTTGTCACCACCATATAGCTAGTGGGAAATTTTCATTATATAACTTGGCTTGTATATTCCAATGATAGGCTTCCTCAAAACCGCCATAGGTCTTAGTGAGCAAGCAAGTTGGATGCACACCCACTAGTTTTCTTTAAGAGCTTTCACTTAGTCTTAGCTCTAGTGCATCATTTGTATGGCAATCCCTACTCATTCACATTGATATCTATTGATGAGCATCTCCATAGCTCATTGATATGCCTAGTTAATGTGACTATCTTCTCCTTTTTTGTCTTGCAACCTCCACCACACTCCACACCACTTATAGTGCTAAAACCATGGCTCACGCTCACGTATTGCGGAGAGTTGAAAAGGTTTGAGAAAGTAAAGGTGTGAAACAATTACTTGGCGAATACCGGGGTTGTGCATGATTTAAATTCGTTGTGCAATGATGATAGAGCATAGCCAGACTATATGCTTTTGTAGGGATAACTTTCCTTTGGCCTTGTTATTTTGAAAGTTCATGATTACCTTGCTAGTTTGCTTGAATTATTATTATTTCCACGTCAATAGCAAACTATTGTTTTGAATCTAATGGATCTGAACATTCACGTCACCTAAGAGGAGTTACAAAGGACATCTATGCTAGGTAGCATGAAAGCATCAAAAATTCATTCTTTATCACTTCCCTACTCGAGGACGAGCAGGAGTTAAGCTTGGGGATGCTTCATACGTCTCAAACGTATCTATAATTTTTGATGGTTTCATGCTGTTATCTCGTCATCTTTGGATGTTTTATGTACCTTTTATATCTTTTTTGGGACTAACTTATTAATTCAGTGCCAAGTGCCAGTTCCTGTTTTTTCTGTGTTTTTGGCTCTTTTCAGATCTGATTTTGGAACGGAGTCCAAACGGAATAAAATCCCCGACATGATTTTTTCCCGAACGGAAGATCAAGGGGCGTTTGGGCCAAGCCAGGAGGGCTACAGGGAGCCCACAAGCCCCCACTCCGCCACCAGGGGGGCGGCGGTGGGCACGCTTGTGGCCTCCCTGGCGCCCCCGTGACCTAGATCCTTGGCCTATATATTCCCTAAAATACAGCAAAAAATCTGGGGATCCATGAAAATACTTTTCCGCCACCACAAGCTTCCGTTTCCGCGAGATCTCATCTAGAGACCCTTCCTGGTGCCCTGCCGGAGGGGACTTTGGAGTTGGAGGGCTTCTTCATCATCATCATCGCCCCTCCAATGACTCGTGAGTAGTTCACTTCACACCTACGGGTCCGTAGTTAGTAGCTAGATGGCTTCTTCTCTCTCTTGGATCTTCAATACAAAGTTCTACAGATCTTCATGGAGATCTATCCGATGTAATCTTCTTTGGCGGTGTGTTTGTCGAGATCTGATGAATTGTGGATTTGTGATCAGTTTATCTATGATATATATTTGAGTCTTTGTTGATTTCTTATATGCATGATTTGATATCCTTGTAAGTCTCTCCGAGTCTTGGGTTTTGTTTGGCCAACTAAATCTATGATTCTTGCAATGGGAGAAGTGCTTGGTTTTGGGTTCTTACCATGTGGTGACCTTTCCCAGTGACAGTAGGGGCAGCAAGGCACGCATTGAGTAGTTTCCATCAAGGGTAACAAGGTGGGCTCTGTCGTTGATATGAGATTGTCCATCTACATCATGTCATCTTGCTTAAGGCGTTACTCTGTTCTTTTGGACTTAATACACTAGATGCATGTTGGATAGCGGTCGACATGTGGAGTAATAGTAGTAGATGCAGAAAGTATTGGTCTACTTGGTTTGGACATGATGCCTATAGATATAATCATTGCCATAGATGACGTCGCGACTTTGTGCGGTTCTATCAATTGCTCGACAGTAATTTGTTCACCCACCGTCTACTTGCTTTCATGAGAGAAGCCACTAGTAAACACTACGGCCCCCGGGTCTGTTCACATCTATCGTTTCCACTTTTGCTTTTACTTTGCTTTGTTACTTTGTTGCTTTAAGTTCTCACTTGGCGAACAATCTATAAGGGATTGACAACCGCGTCATAGCGTTGGGAGCAGGTTCTTTGTGTTTGTGCAGGCACTTGTGATAGTCCTTCACTGGATCGATACCTTGGTTCTCAAACTAAGGGAAATACTTACCACCACTGCGCTACATCACCCTTTTTGCTTCGAGGGAACACCAACACAAGGCTCCAAGGCCACGGGGGAAATCCTTTGCATATTTGCCTAGGAAGTCCCTTAAGGCGTAGCCGTAGTAGAAGGATTCATGGTGCCGTCGACACACCTATTTCTGGCGCTGTTGGAACGTCTTTTGTTGCAGTAGCACCAAGCACTCAAGGGTGCACCGGCCAAGGGAGAGGAGGAGTCCTACTCCAATCCTAGTCCAACTAGGATTGGAAAGTGGAGTCCTTCTCTTCCTTCCCACCTCTTTTTTCTCTTTTCTTTGGTTTTTCTTTCTTGGCGCATAGGCCCCCTTGGACTATCCCACCAGCCCACTAAAGGCTGGTGCGCCACCCCTAGGGCCATTGGGCTTCCCCCGGGTGGGTTGCCCCCCTCCCGATGAATTTCGGAACCCATTCGTCACTCCCGGTACAATCCCGGTAATGCCCGAAAACCTTCCGTAACCAAATGAAGTCATCCTATATATCACTCTTCGTTTCCCGACCATTCCGGAAACCCTCGTGACGTCCGTGATCTCATCCGGGACTCCGAACAACATTCAGTAACCACACATATAGCTCAACTATACTAAAACATCGTCGAACCTTAAGTGTGCAGACCCTGCGGGTTCGAGAACTATGTAGACATGCCCCGAGGCACTCCTCGGTTAATATCCAATAGCCGGACGTGGATGCCCATATTGGATAATACATATTGTCCGAAGATCTTATCGGTTGAACCTTAGTGTCAAGGATTCATATAATCCCGTATGTCATTCCCTTTGTCCTTCGGTATGTTACTTGCGTGAGATTCGATCGTCGGTATCCGCATACCTATTTCAATCTCGTTACCGGCAAGTCTCTTTACTCGTTCCGTAATACAAGATCTCGTGACTTACACTTAGTCACATTGCTTGCAAGGCTTGTGTGTGATGTTGTATTATCAAGTGGGCCCCGAGATACCTATCCATCACAGGGAGTGACAAATCCCAGTCTTGATACATACTAACTCAACAGACACCTTTGGAGATACCTGTAGAGAACCTTTATAGTCACCCAGTTACGTTGTGACGTTGGATGCACACAAGGTATTCCTCCGATGCCTGTGAGTTATATGATCTCATGGTCATAGGAACAAATACTTGACACGCAGAAAACTATAGCAATAAAACGACACGATCAATATGCTAGTTCGTAGTTTGGGTCTAGTCCATCACATGATTCTCCTAATAATGTGATCCAGTTATCAAGTGTCAACACTTGCACATAGTTAGAAAACCTTGACTATCCTTGATCAACTGGCTAGCCAACTAGAGGCTTGTTAGGGACATTGTTTTGTCTATGTATCCACACATGTATCTATGTTTTCATGCAATACAATTATAGCATGGATAATAAATGATTATCTTTAAACAGGAAATATAATAATAACTATTTATTATTGCCTATAGGGCATATTTGAAACAGTCTCCCACTAGCACTAGAGTGAATAATCTGGTCCTCACATCGCCATGCGGTTTACATTGTAATAAATCGAACACCCATACAGTTATGGTGTTGATCATGTTTTGCCCGTGGAAGAGGTTTAGTCAGCGGGTCTGCTACATTCAGATTCGTGTGCACTTTGCAAATATTCATGTCCTCTCCTTCGACGTAGTCGCGGATGAGGTTGAAGGGTCGTTTGATGTGTCAGGTCTTCTTGCGAAACCTTGGTTCCTTTGCTAAGGCAATCGCACCAGTGTTGTCACATAATAGAGCCAATGGATCTAGTGCGCTCGGCACAACTCCAATATCTGTCATGAACTGCTTCATCCAGACACCCTCCTTTGCTGCCTCCAAGGCAGCCATGTACTCCGCTTCACATGTAGAATCTGTTACGACGCTCTGCTTGGAACTGCACCAGCTTACCGCACCGCCATTAAGAATAAATACGTATCAGGTTTGTGACTTAGAGTCATCCGAATTGGTGTCAAAACTTGAGTCGACATAACCTTTTACAATGAGCTCTTTGTCACCTCCATAAACAAGAAACATTTCCTTAGTCCTTTTCAAGTACTTCAGAATATTCTTGACCGCCGTCGAGTGATCCACTCCTAGATTACTCTGAAACCTTCCTGCCATACTTATGGCCAAGCTGACGTCTGGTCTAGTGCACAGCATTGCATACATGATAGAACCTACGGCTGAAGCTTAGGGGATGAAACTCATTTGTTCTCTATCTTCCGAAGTTGCTGGGCACTGAGTCTTACTCAATTTTATACCATGTAACACTCGCAAGAACCCCTTCTTGGACTGATCCATTTTGAACTTCTTCAAAACTTTATCAAGGTATGTGCTTTGTGAAAGTCCTATCATGCGTTTCGATCTATCCCTATAGATCTTAATGCCTAGAATGTAAGCCGCTTCTCCTAGGTCCTTCATAGAGAAACTTTTATTCAAGTAATCTTTTATGCTCTCCAAAAGCTCCACATTGCTTCCAATCAGCAATATGTCATCCACCTATAATATTAGAGACGCCACAGAGCTTCTACTCACTTTCTTGTAAATACATGATTCTCCAACCACTTGTATAAACCCAAATGCTTTGATCAGCTCATTAAAGCGCTTATTCCAACTCCGAGATGCTTGCACCAGTCCATAAATGGATCGCTAGAGCTTGCACACTTTGTTAGCATTCTTTGGATCGACAAAACCTTTGGGTTGCATCATATACAACTCTTCCTTAAGCAAACCGTTAAGGAACGCCGTTTTGACATCTATCTGCCAGATTTCATAATCGTAAAAGGCAGCTATTGTTGGAATTATGACCTAGAGGCAATAATAAATATAGTTATTATTATAATTCCTGTATCAAGATAATCGTTTATTATCCATGCTATAATTGTATTGAATGAAGACTCATTTACATGTGTGGATACATAGACAAAACACCGTCCCTAGGAAGCCTCTAGTTGGCTAGCCAGTTGATCAAAGATAGTCAGTGTCTTCTGATTATGAACAAGGTGTTGTTGCTTGATAACTGGATAACATCATTAGGAGAATCACGTGATGGACTAGACCCAAACTAATAGACGTAGCATGTTGATCGTGTCATTTTGTTGCTACTGTTTTCTGCGTGTCAAGTATTTATTCCTATGACCATGAGATCATATAACTCACTGACACCGGAGGAATGCTTTGTGTGTATCAAACGTCGCAACGTAACTGGGTGACTATAAAGATGCTCTACAGGTATCTTCGAAGGTGTTAGTTGAGTTAGTATGGATCAAGACTGGGATTTGTCACTCCGTGTGACGGAGAGGTATCTCGGGGCCCACTCGGTAATACAACATCACACACAAGCCTTGCAAGCAATGTGACTTAGTGTAAGTTACGGGATCTTGTATTACAGAACGAGTAAAGAGACTTGCCAGTAAACGAGATTGAAATAGGTATGCGGATACTGACGATCGAATCTCGGGCAAGTAACATACCGAAGGACGAAGGGAATGACATACAGGATTATATGAATCCTTGGCACTGAGGTTCAAACGATAAGATCTTCGTAGAATATGTAGGATCCAATATGGGCATCCAGGTCCCGCTATTGGATATTGACCGAGGAGTCTCTCGGGGCATGTCTACATAGTTCTCGAACCCGCAGGGTCTGCACACTTAAGGTTCGACGTTGTTTTATGCGTATTTGAGTTATATGGTTGGTTACCGAATGTTGTTCGAAGTCCCGGATGAGATCACGGACGTCACGAGGGTTTCCGGAATGGTCCGGAAACGAAGATTGATATATAGGATGACCTCATTTGATTACCGGAAGGTTTTCGGAGTTACCGGGAATGTACCGGGAATGACGAATGGGTTCCGGGAGTTCACCGGGGGGGGGGGGGGCCACCCACCCCGGGGAAGCCCATAGGCCTTGTGGGTGGCACACCAGCCCTTAGTGGGCTGGTGGGACAGCCCAAAAGGGCCCTATGCGCCTAGGAAAGAAAATCAAAGAGAAAAGAAAAAAAAGGAGGTGGGAAGGGAAGGAAGGACTCCCACCCACCAAACCAAGTCCAACTTGGTTTGGGGGGGCCTTCCCCCTTGGACTCGGCCGACCCCCTTGGGGCTCCTTGAGCCCCAAGGCAAGGTCCCCTCCCTCCCACCTATAAATACGGAGGTTTTAGGGCTGATTTGAGACGACTTTTCCATGGCAGCCCGACCACATACCTCCACGGTTTTTCCTCTAGATCGCGTTTCTGCGGAGCTCGGGCGGAGCCCTGCTGAGACAAGGTCATCACCAACCTCCAGAGCGTCGTCATGCTGCCGGAGAACTCTTCTACCTCTCCGTCTCTCTTGCTGGATCAAGAAGGCCGAGATCATCGTCGAGTTGTACGTGTGCTGAACGCGTAGGTGCCGTCCGTTCGGTACTAGATCGTGGGACTGATCGCGGGATTGTTCGCGGGGCGGATCGAGGGACGTGAGGACGTTCTACTACATCAACCGTGTTCACTAACGCTTCTGCTGTACGGTCTACAAGGGTACGTAGATCACTCATCCCCTCTCGTAGATGGACATCACCATGATAGGTCTTCGTGCGCGTAGGAAAATTTTTGTTTCCCATGCGACGTTCCCCGACAGTGGCATCATGAGCTAGGTTCATGCGTAGATGTCTTCTCGAGTAGAACACAAAAGTTTTTGTGGGCGGTGATGTGCGTTTTGCTGCCCTCCTTATTCTTTTCTTGATTCCGCGGTATTGTTGGATTGAAGCGGCTTGGACCGACATTACTCGTACGCTTACGAGAGACTGATTTCATCGTTACGAGTAACCCCGTTGCTCAAAGATGACTGGCAAGTGTCGGTGTCTCCAACTTTAGTTGAATCGGATTTGACCAAGGAGGTCCTTGGATGAGGTTAAATAGCAACTCATATATCTCCGTTGTGGTGTTTGCGTAAGTAAGATGCGATCCTACTAGATACCCATGGTCACCACGTAAAACATGCAACAACAAAATTAGAGGACGTCTAACTTGTTTTTGCAGGGTATGCTTGTGATGTGATATGGCCAACGATGTGATGTGATATATTGGATGTATGAGATGATCATGTTGTAATAGAAAATATCGACTTGCACGTCGATGGTACGGCAACCGGCAGGAGCCATAGGGTTGTCTTTATACTAACGTTTGTGCTTGCAGATGCGTTTACTCTTTTGCTAGGATGTAGCTTTAGTAGTAATAGCATGAGTAGCACGACAACCCCGATGGCAACACGTTGATGGAGATCATGGTGTGGCGCCGGTGACAAGAAGGTCGTGCCGGTGCTTTGGTGATGGAGATCAAGAAGCACGTGATGATGGCCATATCATGTCACTTATGAATTGCATGTGATGTTAATCCTTTTATGCACCTTATTTTGCTTAGAACGACGGTAGCATTATGAGGTGATCTCTCACTAAAATTTCAAGACGGAATTGTGTTCTCCCCGACTGTGCACCGTTGCTACAGTTCGTCGTTTCGAGACACCACGTGATGATCGGGTGTGATAGACTCAACGTTCACATACAACGGGTGCAAAACAGTTGCGCACGCAGAACACTCGGGTTAAGCTTGACGAGCCTAGCATGTGCAGACATGGCCTCGGAACACATGAGATCGAAAGGTCGATCATGAATCATATAGATGATATGATTAGCATAGGGATGCTTACCACTGAAACTATACTCAACTCACGTGATGATCGGACTTGAGCTAGTGTAAGTGGATCATGAACCACTCAAATGACTAGAGAGATGTACTTTTTGAGTGGGAGTTTAGCGAATAATTTGATTAAGTTAAACTCTAATTATCTTGAACATAGTCTAAGTCCACTTTGAATATATTTGTGTTGTAGATCATGGCTCACGCGACAGTCACCCTGAATTTTAATACGTTCCTAGAGAAAGCTAAGTTGAAAGATGATGGAAGCAACTTTGTAGACTGGGCTCGTAATCTTAAGCTAATCTTACAAGCTGGGAAGAAGGATTATGTCCTTAATGCTGCGCTAGGAGATGAACCACCCGCTACGGCTGATCAGGATGTTGAGAACGCTTGGTTAGCACGTAAGGAGGACTACTCAGTAGTTCAATGTGCAGTCTTGTATGGCTTAGAACCAGGACTTCAACGTCGCTTTGAGCGTCATGGAGCATTTGAGATGTTCCAGGAGTTGAAGTTTATCTTTCAGAAGAATGCCCGGATCGAGAGGTATGAGACCTCAAATAAATTCTATGCTTGCAAGATGGAGGAGAACTCGTCTGTCAGTGAACATGTGCTCAAAATGTCTGGGTACTCAAACCGTCTAGCTGAGCTGGGGATTGAACTCCCGCAAGAGGCTATCACTGACAGAATCCTTCAATCACTGCCGCCAAGCTATAAAGGCTTTGTGTTGAACTACAACATGCAAGGGATGAACAAGTCACCCAGCGAGTTGTTTGCGATGCTGAAAGTCGCAGAGTCTGAACTCCGTAAAGAACATCAAGTGTTGATGGTGAATAAGACCACTAGTTTCAAGAGAAACAACAAAGGCAAGAAGGATAATTCAAAGAAGAGTGGCAAGCCCGTTGCCAATCCGACGAAGAAACCCAAAGCTGGACCTAAGCCTGAAACGGAGTGTTACTATTGCAAGGGTATGGGTCATTGGAAGCGCAATTGCCCCAAGTATCTGGCAGATAAGAAGGCGGCCAAAGAAAAATCAGGTATATTTGATATACATGTTATTGATGTGTACTTAACCGGCTCTCGTAGTAGTGCCTCGGTATTCGATACCGGTTCTGTTGCTCATATTTGCAACTCGAAACAGGAACTGCGGAATAGACGAAGGCTGGCGAAAGATGAAGTGACGATGAGCGTAGGAAATGGTTCCAAGGTTGATGCAATCGCCGTCGGCACAGTTTCACTTCAGTTACCATCGAGATTAGTGATGAACTTAAATCATTGTTATTTAGTGCCTGTGTTGAGCATGAACATTATATCTGGATCTTGTTTATTGCGAGACGGTTACTCTTTTAAGTCAGAGAATAATGGTTGTCCTATTTCTATGAGTAACATCTTTTATGGTCATGCACCTAATGTGAGAGGATTGTTCATATTGAATCTTGATAGCGATACACACATACATAACATTGAGACCAAAAGAGTTAGAGTTAACATTGATAGCACCATATTTTTGTGGCACTGCCGCTTAGGTCATATTGGTGTAAAGCGCATGAAGAAACTCCATGCTGATGGACTTTTGGAGTCACTTGACTTTGATTCACTTGACACGTGCGAACCATGCCTCATGGGCAAGATGACTAAGACTCCGTTCTCAATAACAATGGAGCGTGCAAGTGACTTGTTGGAAATCATAAATACCTATGTGTGTGGTCCGATGAGCGTGGAGGCACGCGGCGGATATCGTTATTTTCTCACCTTCACTGACGATTTGAGTAGATATGGTTATGTCTACTTGATGAAACACAAGTCTGAAACATTTGAAAAGTTCAAGCAATTTCAGAGTGAAGTTGAAAATCATCGTAACAAGAAGATCAAGTTCCTACGGTCTGATCGTGGGGGTGAATATCTGAGTTTCGAGTTTGGTGCTCACTTAAGACAATGTGGAATTGTTTCACAGTTGACACCGCCTGGAACACCACAGCGTAATGGTGTGTCCGAACGTCATAATCGTACTTTATTAGAGATGGTGCGATCTATGATGTCTCTTACCGATTTGCCGTTATCGTTTTGGGGTTATGCATTAGAAACAGCTGCATTCACTTTAAATAGGGCACCATCAAAATCCGTTGAGACGACACCATACGAACTGTGGTATGGCAAAAGGCCAAAGTTGTCGTTTCTTAAAGTTTGGGGATGTGATGCTTATGTCAAAAAGCTTTAGCCTGAAAATCTGGAACCCAAAATTGGAAAAGTGCGTCTTCATAGGTTACCCAAAAGAGACAGTTGGGTACACCTTCTATCTCAAATCCGAGGGCAAAGTGTTTGTTGCTAAAAACGGAGCTTTTCTCGAGAAGGAGTTTCTCTCGAGAGAATTGAGTGGGAGGAAGATAGAACTTGACGAGGTTGTCGAACCTCTCATCCCTCTGGACGGTGGTGCAGGACAAGGGGAAACCTCTGTCGTTGCAACGCCGGTTGAGGAGGAAGTTAATGATGATGATCATGAAACTCCGGTTCAAGTTTCTGTCGAACCACGCAGGTCGACGAGAGCACGTGCTGCTCCAGAGTGGTACAGTAATCCCGTCTTGTCAATCATATTGTTAGACAACAATGAACCTGCAAATTATGAAGAAGCAATGGTGGGCCCAGATTCCAACAAATGGCTAGAAGCCATGAAGTCCGAGATAGGATCCATGTATGAGAACAAAGTGTGGACTTTGGAGGTACTACCTGAGGGCCGCAAGGCTATTCAGAACAAATGGATCTTTAAGAGGAAGACGGACGCTGACGGAAATGTGACCATTTATAAAGCTCGACTTGTGGCAAAGGGTTTTTCACAAGTTCAAGTAGTTGACTACGATGAGACTTTCTCACCCGTAGCGATGCTTAAGTCCGTCACATTCATCTTAGCAATAGCTGCATTTTTCGATTATGAAATCTGGCAGATGGATGTCAAAACGGCGTTCCTTAACGGTTTCCTTAAGGAAGAATTGTATATGATGCAACCCGAAGGTTTTGTCGATCCTAAGAATGCTAACAAGGTGTGCAAGCTCCAGCGATCCATTTATGGACTGGTGCAAGCATCTCGGAGTTGGAACAAACGCTTTGATGAAGTGATCAAAGCATTTGGGTTTATACAAGTGGTTGGAGAATCTTGTATTTACAAGAAAGTGAGTGGGAGCTCTGTGGCGTTTCTAATATTATATGTGGATGACATATTGCTGATTGGAAACAACGTGGAGTTTTTAGAGAGCATAAAGGATTACTTGAATAAAAGTTTCTCTATGAAGGACCTAGGAGAAGCTGCTTACATTCTAGGCATTAAGATCTATAGGGATAGATCAAAACGCCTGATAGGACTTTCACAAAGCACATACCTTGATAAAGTTTTGAAGAGGTTCAAAATGGAACAGTCCAAGAAAGGGTTCTTGCCAGTTTTACAAGGTACAAGATTGAGTAAGACTCAGTGCCCAGCAACTGATGAAGATAGAGAGCATATGCGCTCCGTCCCCTATGCTTCAGCCATAGGTTCTATCATGTATGCAATGTTGTGCACTAGACCGGATGTTAGCCTGGCCATAAGTATGGCAGGTAGGTTCCAGAGTAATCCAGGAGTGGATCACTGGACAGCGGTCAAGAATATCCTGAAGTACCTGAAAAGGACTAAGGAGATGTTTCTCGTGTATGGAGGTGATGAAGAGCTCGCCGTAAAAGGTTATGTCGATGCAAGCTTTGACACAGATCCGGACGACTCTAAGTCACTAACCGGATACGTTTTTATTCTTAATGGGGGTGCGGTAAGCTGGTGCAGTTCCAAGCAAAGCGTCATAGCAGATTCTACATGTGAAGCGGAGTAGATGGCTGCCTCGGAGGCGGCTAAGGAGGGTGTCTGGATGAAGCAGTTCATGACGGATCTTGGAGTGGTGCCAAGCGCACTGAATCCAATAACCTTGTTCTGTGACAACACGGGTGCCATTGCCTTAGCAAGGGAACCACGGTTTCACAAGAACACCAGACACATTAAACGACGCTTCAACCTCATCCGCGACTACGTCGAGGGAGAGGACGTAAATATATGCAAAGTGCACACGGATCTGAATGTAGCAGACCCACTGACTAAACCTCTTCCACGGCCAAAGCATGATCAACACCAGAACTGTACGGGTGTTAGATTTATTACAATGTAATTCACATGATGATGTGAGGGCTAGATTATTGACTCTAGTGCAAGTGGGAGACTGTTGGAATTATTCCCTAGAGGCAATAATAAATATAGTTATTATTATAATTCCTGTATCGAGATAATCGTTTATTATCCATGCTATAATTGTATTGAATGAAGACTCATTTACATGTGTGGATACATAGACAAAACACCGTCCCTAGCAAGCCTCTAGTTGGCTAGCCAGTTGATCAAAGATAGTCAGTGTCTTCTGATTATGAACAAGGTGTTGTTGCATGATAACTAGATCACGTCATTGGGAGAATCACGTGATGGACTAGACCCAAACTATTAGACGTAGCATGTTGATCGTGTCATTTTGTTGCTACTGTTTTCTGCGTGTCAAGTATTTATTCCTATGACCATGAGATCATATAACTCACTGACACCGGAGGAATTCTTTGTGTGTATCAAACGTCGCAACGTAACTGGGTGACTATAAAGATGCTCTACAGGTATCTCCGAAGGTGTTAGTTGAGTTAGTATGGATCAAGACTGGGATTTGTCACTCCGTGTGACGGAGAGGTATCTCGGGGCCCACTCGGTAATACAACATCACACACAAGCCTTGCAAGCAATGCAACTTAGTGTAAGTTGCGGGATCTTATATTACGAAACGAGTAAAGAGACTTGCCGGTAAACGAGATTGAAATAGGTATGCGGATACTGACGATCGAATCTCGGGCGAGTAACATACCGAAGGACAAAGGGAATGACATACGGGATTATACGAATCCTTGGCACTGAGGTTCAAACGATAAGATCTTCGTAGAATATGTAGGATCCAATATGGGCATCCAGGTCCCGCTATTGGATATTGACCGAGGAGTCTCTCGGGTCATGTCTACATAGTTCTCGAACCCGCAGGGTCTGCACACTTAAGGTTCGACGTTGTTTTATGCGTATTTGAGTTATATGGTTGGTTACCGAATGTTGTTCGGAGTCTTGGATGAGATCACAGACGTCACGAGGGTTTCCGGAATGATCCGGAAACGAAGATTGATATATAGGATGACCTCATTTGATTACCGGAAGGTTTTCGGAGTTACCGGGAATGTACCGGGAATGACGAATGGGTTCCGGCAGTTCACCGGGGGGGGCGGAACCCACCCCGGGGAAGCCCATAGGCCTTGAGGGTGGCACACCAGCCCTTAGTGGGCTGGTGGGACAGCCCAAAAGGGCCCTATGCGCCTAGGAAAGAAAATCAAAGAGAAAAGAAAAAAAAGGAGGTGGGAAGGGAAGGAAGGACTCCCACCCACCAAACCAAGTCCAACTCGGTTTGGGGGGGGAGCCTTCCCCCTTGGACTTGGCCGACCCCCTTGGGGCTCCTTGAGCCCCAAGGCAAGGTCCCCTCCCTCCCACCTATATATACGGAGGTTTTAGGGCTGATTTGATACTACTTTTCCACGGCAGCCCGACCACATACCTTCACGGTTTTTCCGCTAGATTGCGTTTCTGCGGAGCTCGGGCGGAGCCCTGCTGAGACAAGGTCATCACCAACCTCCGGAGCATCGTCACGCTGCCGGAGAACTCTTCTACCTCTCCGTCTCTCTTGCTGGATCAAGAAGGCCGAGATCATCGTCGAGCTGTACGTGTGCTGAACGCGGAGGTGCCGTCCGTTCGGTACTAGATCGTGGGACTGATCGCGGGATTGTTCGCGGGGCGGATCGAGGGACGTGAGGACGTTCCACTACATCAACCGTGTTCACTAACGCTTCTGCTGTACGGTCTACAAGGGTACGTAGATCAGTCATCCCCTCTCGTAGATGGACATCACCATGATAGGTCTTCGTGCGCGTAGGAAATTTTTTGTTTCCCATGCGACGTTCCCCGACAGCTATTGCTAACATGATTCGGATGGACTTAAGCATCGCTACTGGTGAGAAAGTCTCATCGTAGTCAACTCCTTGAACTTGTGAAAAACCCTTTGCCACAAGTCGAGCTTTATAAACGGTCACATTACCGTCTACGTCCGTCTTCTTCTTATAGATCCATTTGTTCTGAATAACCTTGCGGCCTTCAGGTAGTACTTCCAAAGTCCACACTTTGTTCTCATACATGGATCCTATCTTGGACTTCATGGCCTCCAGCCATTTGTTGGAATCCGGGCCCACCATTGCTTCTTCATAATTCGCAAGTTCATTGTTGTCCAACAACATAATTGTTAAGACAGGATTACCGTACCACTCAGGAGTAGTACGTGATCTTGTCGACCTGCAAGGTCCGATAGCAACTTGATCCGAAGTTTAATGATCATCATCAACAACTTGCTCCTCAACTGGCACCGCAACAACACAGGTTTCCCCTTGCCATGCGCCACCATCTAGAGGGATTAGAGGTTCGACAACCTCATCAAGTTCTATCTTCCTCCCACTCAATTCTTTCAAGAGAAACTCCTTCTCAAGAAAAGCTCTGTTTTTAGCAACAAACACTTTGCCCTCAAAATTGAGATAAAAGGTATACCCAACAGTCACTTTTGGGTAACCTATGAAGATGCAGTTTTCCGCTTTGGGTTCCAGCTTTTCACGCTGAAGCTTTTTGACATAAGCATCACATCCCCAAACTTTAAGAAATGATAATTTTGGTCTTTTGCCATACCACAGTTCGTATGGTGTCGTCTCAATGGATTTTGATGGTGCCCTATTTAAAGTGAATGCAGCTGTCTCTAATGCATAACCCCAAAACGATAACGGCAAATCGGTAAGAGACATCATAGATCGCACCATCTATAATAAAGTACGATTACAACGTTCGGACATACCATTACGTTGTGGTGTTCCACGCGATGTCAACTGTGAAACAATTCCACATTGTCTTAAGTGAGCACCAAACTTGAAACTCAGGTATTCACCCCCATGATCAGACCGTAGGAACTTGATCTTCTTGTTACAATGATTTTCAACTTCACTCTGAAATTGCTTGAACTTCTCAAACATTTCAGACATGTGCTTCATCAAGTAGACATAACCATATCTACTCAAATCGTCAGTGAAGGTGAGAAAATAATGATATCCACCGCGCGCCTCCACACTCATCGGACCGCATACATCGGTATGTATGATTCCCAACAAGTCACTTGCATGCTCCATTGTTCCGGAGAACGGAGTCTTGGTCATCTTGCCCATGAGGCATGGTCGCACGTGTCATGTGAATCAAAGTCAAGTGATTCCAAAAGTCCATCGGAATGGAGTTTCTTCATGCTCTTTACACCAATATGACCTAAGCGGCAGTGCCACAAAAACATGGCGCTATCATTGTTAACTCTAAGTCTTTCGGTCTCAATGTTATGTATATGTGTATCATCGCTATCAAGATTCAATATGAACAATCCTCTCACATTGAGTGCATGACCATAAAAGATATTACTCATAGAAATAGAACATACATCATTCTGTGACTTAAAAGAGTAACCGTCTCGCTATAAACAAGATCCAGATATAATGTTCATGCTTAACGTAGGCACTAAATAACAATTATTTAAGTTCATAACTAATCTTGATGGTAACTGAAGTGAAATTGTGCCGACGGCGATTGCATCTACCTTGGAACCATTTCCCATGTGCATCGTCACTTCATCTTTCGCTAGCCTTCTCTTATTCCGCAGTTCCTGTTTCGAGTTGCAAATATGAGCAACAGAACTGGTATCGAATACCCAAGCACTACTACGAGAGCTGGTTAAGTACACATCAATAACATGTATATCGAATATACCTTATTTTTCCTTGGTCTCCTTCTTATCAGCCAGATACTTGGGGTAGTTGCGCTTCCAGTGACCCATACCCTTGCAATAATAACACTCCGTTTCAGGCTTAGGTCCATCTTTGGGTTTCTTCGTCGGATTGGCAACGGGCTAGCCGCTATTCTTGGAGTTACCCTTCTTTCCTTTGCCGTTTCTCTTGAAACTAGTGGTCTTATTCACCATCAACACTTGATACTATTTACGGAGTTCTGACTCAGCGACTTTCAGCATCACGAATAACTCGCGGGGTGAGTTGTTCATCCCTTGCATGTTATAGTTCAACACAAAGCTCTTGTAGCTTGGTGGCGGTGATTGAAGAATTATGTCAGTGATAGCCTCTTGCGGGAGTTCAATCCCCAGCTCAGCTAGACGGTTTGAGTACCCAGACATTTTGAGCACACGTTCACTCACAATCGAATTCTCCTACATCTTGCAAGCATAGAATTTATCGGAGGTCTCATACCTCTCGATCCGGGCGTTCTTCTAAAAGATAAACTTTAAATCTTGGAACATCTCAAATGCTCCATGATGCTCAAAGCGACGTTGAAGTCCCGGCTCTAAGCCATACAAGACTGCACATTGAACTACTGAGTAGTCCTCCTTACGGGTTAACCAAGTGTTCTTAACATCTTGGTCAGCCGTAGCGGATGGTTCATCTCCTAGCGCAGTGATGATCCACAAGTATAGGGGATCAATCATAGTCCTTTCGATAAGTAAGAGTGTCGAACCCAACGTGGAGCAGAAGGATCTGACAAGTGGTTTTCAGCAAGGAAATATCTGCAAGCACTGAAATTATCGGTAACAAGTGATTGTGTGGTGAGATGATTCGTAGCAAGCAACAAGTAAAAAAGTAGCAACGGTACCGCAAAGTGGCACAATCCCTTTTGTAGAAAGGGACAAGCCTGAACAAAGTCTTATAGGAGGAAAATGTTGGAAATATGCCCTAGAGGCAGTAATAAATTAGTTATTATTATATTTCTTAGTTCATGATAATCGTTTATTATCCATGCTATAATTGTATTGATTGGAAACACAATACTTGTGTGGATACATAGACAAAACACTGTCCCTAGTCAGCCTCTAGTTGAGTAGCTCGTTGATCAAAGATGGTCAAGGTTTCCTGGCCATAGGCAAGTGTTGTCACTTGATAACGGGATCACATCATTAGGAGAATCATGTGATGGACTAGATCCAAACTAATAGACGTAGCATGTTGATCGTGTCATTTTGTTGCTACTGTTTTTCTGCGTGTCAAGTATTTGTTCCTATGACCATGAGATCATATAACTCACTGACACCGGAGGAAAGCTTTGTGTGTATCAAACATCGCAACGTAACTGGGTGACTATAAAGATGCTCTACAGGTATCTCCGAAGGTGTTCGTTGAGTTAGTATGGATCGAGACTGGGATTTGTCACTCCGTGTGACGGAGAGGTATCTTGGGGCCCACTCGGTAATACAACATCACACACAAGCCTTGCAAGCAATGTGACTTAGTGTAAGTTGCGGGATCTTGTATTACGGAACGAGTAAATAGACTTGCCGGTAAACGAGATTGAAATAGGTATGCGGATACTGATGATCGAATCTCGGGCAAGTAACATACCGAAGGACAAAGGGAATGACATACGGGATTATATGAATCCTTGGCACTGAGGTTCAAACGATAAGATCTTCGTAGAATATGTAGGATCCAATATGGGCATCCAGGTCCCGCTATTGGATATTTATCGAGGAGTCTCTCGGGTCATGTCTACATAGTTCTCGAACCCGCAGGGTCTGCACACTTAAGGTTCGACATTGTTTTATGCATATTTGAGTTATATGGTTGGTTCCCCGAATGTTGTTCGGAGTCCCGGATGAGATCACGGATGTCACGAGGGTTTCCGGAATGGTCCGGAAACAAAGATTGATATATAGGATGACCTCATTTGATTACCGGAAGGTTTTCGGAGTTACCGGGAATGACGAATGGGTTCCGGGTGTTCACCTGGGGGGGGGGGGCAACCCACCCCGGGGAAGCCCATAGGCCTTGGGGGTGGCGCACCAGCCCTTAGTGGGCTGGTGGGACAGCCCAAGAAGGCCCTATGCGCCATAGGAAGAAAATCAAAGAGAAAAGAAAAAAAAGAGGACGTGGGAAAAAGGGGAAGGACTCCTCCTTCCAAACCTAGTTGGACTCGGTTTGGAAGGGGAGGGTTGCCCCCCTTGGCTTGGCCGAAGTCCTTGGGAGTCCTTGGACCCCAAGGCAAGGCTCCCCCTCTTCCCCCTATATATACGGAGGTTTTAGGGCTGATTTTAGACAACTTTGCCACGGCAGCCCGACCACATACCTCCACGGTTTTTCCTCTAGATCGCGTTTCTGCGGAGCTCGGGCGGAGCCCTGCTGAGATTAGATCACCACCAACCTCCGGAGCGCCGTCACGCTGCCGGAGAACTCATCTACCTCTCCGTCTCTCTTGCTGGATCAAGAAGGCCGAGATCATCGTCGAGCTGTACGTGTGTTGAACGCGGCGGTGCCGTCCGTTCGGCACTAGATCGTGGGACTGATCGCGGGACGGTTCGCGGGGCGGATCGAGGGACGTGAGGACGTTCCACTACATCAACCGCGTTCACTAACGCTTCTGCTGTGCGGTCTACAAGGGTACGTAGATCGAACATCCCCTCTCGTAGATGGACATCACTATGACAGGTCTTCGTGCGCGTAGGAAAATTTTAGTTTCCCATGCGACGTTCCCCAACAGTGGCATCATGAGCTAGGTTCATGCGTAGATGTCTTCTCGAGTAGAACAAAAAAGTTTTTGTGGGAGGTGATGTGCATTTTGCTGCCCTCCTTAGTCTTTTCTTGATTCTGCAGTATTGTTGGATTGAAGCGGCTTGGATCGACATTACTCGTACGCTTACGAGAGACTAGTTTCATCGTTACGAGTAACCCCGTTGCTCAAAGATGACTGGCAAGTGTCAGTTTCTCCAACTTTAGTTGAATCGGATTTGACCGAGGAGGTCCTTGGATGAGGTTAAATAGCAACTCATATATCTCCGTTGTGGTGTTTGCGTAAGTAAGATGCGATCCTACTAGATACCCATGGTCACCACGTAAAACAAGCAACAACAAAATTAGTGGACGTCTAACTTGTTTTTGCAGGGTATGCTTGTGATATGGCCAACGATGTGATGTGATATATTGGATGTATGAGATGATCATGTTGTATTAGATTATATCGACTTGCACGTCAATGGTATGGCAACCGGCAGGAGCCATAGGGTTGTCTTTATACTAACGTTTGTGCTTGCAGATGCGTTTACTATTTTGCTAGGATGTAGCTTTAGTAGTAATAGCATGAGTAGCACGACAACCCCGATGGCGACACGTTGATGGAGATCATGGTGTGGCACCGGTGACAAGAAGATCGTGCCGGTGCTTTGGTGATGGAGATCAAGGAGCACATGATGATGGCCATATCATGTCACTTATGAATTGCATGTGATGTTAATCCTTTTATGCACCTTATCTTGCTTAGAACGACGGTAGCATTATGAGGTGATCTCTCACTAAAATTTCAAGACGAAATTGTGTTCTCCCCGACTGTGCACCGTTGCGTCAGTTCTTCGTTTCGAGACACCACGTGATGATCGGGTGTGATAGACTCAACGTTCACATACAACGGGTGCAAAACAGTTGCACACGCGGAACACTCGGGTTAAGCTTGACGAGCCTAGCATGTGCAGACATGGCGTCGGAACACATGAGACCGAAAGGTCGAGCATGAATCGTATAGTTTATATGATTAGCATAGAGATGCTTACCACTGAAACTATTCTCGACTCACGTGATGATCGGACTTGAGATAGTGGATTTGGATCATGTACCACTCAAATGACTAGAGAGATGTACTTTTTGAGTGGGAGTTCTTATGTAATATGATTAATTGAACTAATTGTCATGAACATAGTCTAATGGTCTTTGCGAGTTACGATGTAGCTTGCGCTATAGCTCTACTGTTTTTATATGTTCCTAGAGAAAATTTAGTTGAAAGTTGATAGTAGCAAACTTTGCAGACTGAGTCTGTAAAACCGAGGATTGTCCTCGTTGCAACGCAGAAGGCTTATGTCCTTAATGCACCACTTGGTGTGCTGTACCTCGAGCGTCGTCTGTGGATGCTGTGAACATCCGACATACACGTTTCTGATGACTACACGATAGTTCAGTGCAAAATACTTAATGGCTTAGAAGCAAGGCGCCGAAGACGTTTTGAAACGTCACGAAACATAGGTGATGTTCTGAAGGGATAAAATTGTGATTTCATGCTTGTGCCCTTGTTAAGAGGTACGAGACCTCCAACAAAATTCTTTGTCCACAAAGTAAAGGAGAAAAGCTCAATCGTTGAGCATGTGCTCAGATTGTCTGAGTACGAGAATCACTTGAATCAAATGGGAGTTAATCTTCCAGATGAGATAGTGATGGTTCTCCAAAGTCACTGCCACCGAGCTGTGAGAGCTTCGTGATGAACTATAACATATCAAGGATAGATACAATGATCCTTGAGAGATTCGCGATGTTTGACACTGCGAAAGTAGAAATCAAGAAGGAGCATCAATAGTTGATGGTTAGTAAAACCACTAAGTTTCAAGAAAGGCAAGGGCTAGAAGGGATACTTTGTGAAACGGCAAAACAGTTGCTGCACTAATGAAGAGACCCAAGATTAAACCCAAACCGAGACTAAGTGCTTCTGTAATGAGGGGAACAGTCACTGAGGCGGAGCAACTCTAGATACTTGGTAGATAAGAAGGCTGGCAAAAGTTGAAAGAAGTATATTTGATATAAATGATGTTGATGTGTACTTTACTAGTACTCCTAGTAGCATGGGGGTATTGGATACCGGTTCGGTTGCTAAGTGATTAGTAACACGAAATGAAAGCTACGGCATAAACGGAGACTAGCTAAAGGCGAGGTGACGATACGTGTTGGAAGTGTTTCCAAGGTTGATATGATCAAACGTCGCACACTCCCTCTACCATCGGGATTGGTGTTAAACCTAAATAATTGTTATTCGGTGCTTGCGTTAAGCATGAACATGATTGGATCGTGTTTAGTGCAATATGATTATTCATTCAAAGAGAATAATGGTTACTCTATTTTCTTGAATAATCACCTTCAATGGTTTATTGAATCTCGATCGTAGTGTTACACATGTTCATGATATTGGTGCCAAAAGATACGAGGTAATGATGATAGTACCACTTACTTGTGGCACTGTCGCTTGAGTCATGTTGGTATAAATTGCATGAAGAGGCTCCATGCTGATGGATCTTTGTACTCACTTGATTTTGAATCATTAGTGACATGCAGATCATACCACATGAGCAAGGCCTTGTTTTCATTGAGATGAAACAAGATAGTAACTTGTTGGAAGTGATACATTTTGATGTATGCAATCCAATGGGTGCTGAGGCATGCAGTGGATATCATTATGTTCTTACTTCAATGACGATTTGAGTAGATACAGGAGTATTTACTTAATGAATCACAAGTCTGAAATATTGAAAAGTTCAATTCTGTTTCAGAGTGAAGTTCGTCGCAACAAGAGGATAAACTGTCTACGATATGATCATAGAAATGAATATCTGGGTTGCGAGTTTTTGGTACGCAGTTAAGACAATGTGGAAATTGTTTCACAGTTCATGCCACCTGGAACATCATAGTGTGATGATGTGTCTGAACGTCATAGCCACGCACTATTTGGTATGGTGCATGCTATGATGTCTCTTATAGAATTACCACTATCGTTTATGGGTTATGCATTAGAGACAACCGCATTCACTTTAAATAGGGCACCGCGTATTTCCGTTGAGATGACACAGTATAGACTGAGGTTTAGAGTAATCTAAACTGTCGTTTCTTGGAAGTTTGGGGCTTCAACACTTATGTGAAAAAGTTTCAGTCTGATAAGCTCGAACCCAAAGCGGATAAATGCATCTTCATAGGATATCCAAAACAGTTGGGTACATCTCCTATCTCAGATCCGAAAGCAAAGTGTTTGTTTCTAGAAACGGATCCTTTCTCGAGGAAAGGTTTCTCTCGAAAGAATGGAGTGGGAAGGTGGTAGTGTTGGAATTATGCCCTAGAGGAAATAATAAATATATAGTTATTATTATAATTCCTGTATCAAGATAATCGTTTATTATCCATGCTATAATTGTATTGAATGAAGACTCATTTACATGTGTGGATACATAGACAAAACATTGTCCCTAGCAAGCCTCTAGTTGGCTAGCCAGTTGATCAAACATAGTCAGTGTCTTCTGATTATGAACAAGGTGTTGTTGCTTGATAACCGGATCACGTCATTGGGCGAATCACGTGATGGACTAGACCCAAACTAATAGACGTAGCATGTTGATCGTGTCATTTTGTTGCTACTGTTTTCTGCGTGTCAAGTATTTATTCCTATGACCATGAGATCATATAACTCACTGACACCGGAGGAATGCTTTGTGTGTATCAAACGTCGCAACGTAACGGGGTGACTATAAAGATGCTCTACAGGTATCTCCGAAGGTGTTAGTTGAGTTAGTATGGATCAAGACTGGGATTTGTCACTCCGTGTGACGGAGAGGTATCTCGGGGCCCACTCGGTAATACAACATCACACACAAGCCTTGCAAGCAATGCAACTTAGTGTAAGTTGCGGGATCTTATATTACGAAACGAGTAAAGAGACTTGCCGGTAAACGAGATTGAAATAGGTATGCGGATACTGACGATCGAATCTCGGGCGAGTAACATACCGAAGGACAAAGGGAATGACATACGGGATTATACGAATCCTTGGCACTGAGGTTCAAACGATAAGATCTTCGTAGAATATGTAGGATCCAATATGGGCATCCAGGTCCCGCTATTGGATATTGACCGAGGAGTCTCTCGGGTCATGTCTACATAGTTCTCGAACCCGCAGGGTCTGCACACTTAAGGTTCGACGTTGTTTTATGCGTATTTGAGTTATATGGTTGGTTACCGAATGTTGTTCGGAGTCCCGGATGAGATCACGGACGTCACGAGGGTTTCCGGAATGGTCTGGAAATGAAGATTGATATATAGGATGACCTCATTTGATTACCGGAAGGTTTTCGGAGTTACCGCGAATGTACCGGGAATGACGAATGGGTTCCGGGAGTTCACCCGGGGGGCCACCCACCCCGGGGAAGCCCATAGGCCTTTGGGGAGACACACCAGCCCTTAGTGGGCTGGTGGGACAGCCCACAAGTGGTCTATGCGCCAAGAGAAGAAAAATCAAGAGGAAAAAAAAGGGGAGGAGGTGGAAGGAAGGGGGACTCCCTCCCACCAAACCTAGTCCAACTCGGTTTGGGGGGGGAGAGTCCTCCCTCTTGGCTCGGCCGACCCCTTGAGGGTCCTTGGACCCCAAGGCAAGGCCCCCCTCCCTCCCACCTATATATACGGAGGTTTTAGGGCTGATTTGAGACAACTTTTCCACGGCAGCCCGACCACATACCTCCACGGTTTTTCCTCTAGATCGCGTTTCTGCGGAGCTCGGGCATAGCCCTGCTGAGCCAAGGTCATCACCAACCTCTGGAGCGCCGTCACGCTTCCGGAGAACTCATCTACCTCTTCGTCTCTCTTGCTGGATCAAGAAGGCCGAGATCATCGTCGAGTTGTACGTGTGCTGAACGCGGAGGTGCCGTCCGTTCGGTACTAGATCGTGGGACTGATCGCGGGATTGTTCGCGGGGCGGATCGAGGGACGTGAGGACGTTCCACTACATCAACCGCGTTCTCTAACGCTTCTGCTGTACGATCTACAAGGGTACGTAGATCTCTCATCCCCTCTCGTAGGTGGACATCACCATGATAGGTCTTCGCGCGCGTAGGAAAATTTTTGTTTCCCATGCGACGTTCACAACAGTGGCATCATGAGCTAGGTTCATGCGTAGATGTCTTCTCGAGTAGAACACAAAAGTTTTTGTGGGCGGTGATGTGCGTTTTGCTGCCCTCCTTAGTCTTTTCTTGATTCCGCGGTATTGTTGGATTGAAGCGGCTTGGACCGACATTACTCGTACGCTTACGAGAGACTGGTTTCATCGTTACGAGTAACCCCCTTTGCTCAAAGATGACTGGCAAGTGTCGGTTTCTCCAACTTTAGTTGAATCGGATTTGACCGAGGAGGTCCTTGGATGAGGTTAAATAGCAACTCATATATCTCCGTTGTGGTGTTTGCGTAAGTAAGATGCGATCCTACTAGATACCCTTGGTCACCACGTAAAACATGCAACAACATAATTAGAGGACGTCTAACTTGTTTTTGCAGGGTATGATTGTGATGTGATATGGCCAACGATGTGATGTGATATATTGGATGTATGAGATGATCATGTTGTAATAGAAATATCGACTTGCACGTCGATGGTACGGCAACCGGCAGGAGCCATAGGGTTGTCTTTATACTAACGTTTGTGCTTGCAGATGCGTTTACTATTTTGCTAGGATGTAGCTTTAGTAGTAATAGCATAAGTAGCATGACAACCCCGATGGCAACACGTTGATGGATGATCATGGTGTGGCGCCGGTGACAAGAAGATCGTGCCGGTGCTTTGGTGATGGAGATCAAAAAGCACGTGATGATGGCCATATCATGTCACTTATGAATTGCATGTGATTTTAATCCTTTTATGCACCTTATTTTGCTTAGAACGACGGTAGCATTATGAGGTCATCTCTCACTAAAATTTCAAGACGAAATTGTGTTCTCCCCGACTGTGCACCGTTGCTACAGTTCGTCGTTTCGAGACACCACGTGATGATCGGGTGTGATAGACTCAACGTTCACATACAACGGGTGCAAAACAGTTGCGCACGCGGAACACTCGGGTTAAGCTTGACGAGCCTAGCATGTGCAGACATGGCCTCGGAACAAATGAGACCGAAAGGTCGATCATGAATCATATAGTTGATATGATTAGCATAGGGATGCTTACCACTGAAACTATACTCAACTCACGTGATGATCGGACTTGAGCTAGTGTAAGTGGATCATGAACCACTCAAATGACTAGAGAGATGTACTTTTTGAGTGGGAGTTTAGCAAATAATTTGATTAAGTTAAACTCTAATTATCTTGAACATAGTCTAAGTCCACTTTGAATATATTTGTGTTGTAGATCATGGCTCACGCGACTGTCATCCTGAATTTTAATACGTTCCTAGAGAAAGCTAAGTTGAAAGATGATGGAAGCAACTTTGTAGACTGGGCTCGTAATCTTAAGCTAATTTTACAAGCTGGGAAGAAGGATTATGTCCTTAATGCTGCGCTAGGAGATGAACCACCCGCTACGGCTGGTGAGGATGTTAAGAACGCTTGGTTAGCACGTAAGGAGGACTACTCAATAGTTCAATGTGCAGTCTTGTATGGCTTAGAACCGGGACTTCAACGTCGCTTTGAGCGTCATGGAGCATTTGAGATGTTCCAGGAGTTGAAGTTTATCTTTCAGAAGAACGCCCGGATCGAGAGGTATGAGACCTCTGATAAATTCTATGCATGCAAGATGGAGGAAAACTCGTCTGTCAGTGAACATGTGCTCAAAATGTCTGGGTACTCAAACCGTCTAGCTGAGCTGGGGATTGAACTCCCGCAAGAGGCTATCACTGACAGAATCCTTCAATCACTGCCGCCAAGCTATAAAAGCTTTGTGTTGAACTACAACATGCAAGGGATGAACAAGTCTCCCGGCGAGTTGTTTGCGATGCTGAAAGTCGCAGAGTCTGAACTCCGTAAAGAGCATCAAGTGTTGATGGTGAGCAAGACCACTAGTTTCAAGAGAAACGGCAAAGGCAAGAAGGGCAATTCGAAGAAGAGCGGCAAGCCTATTGCCAATCCGCCGAAGAAACCCAAAACTGGACCTAAGCCTGAAACGGAGTGTTTCTATTGCAAGGGTATGGGTCACTGGAAGCGCAATTGCCCCAAGTATCTGGCAGATAAGAAGGCGGGCAAAGGAAAATCAGGTATATTTGATATACATGTTATTGATGTGTACTTAACCGGCTCTCGTAGTAGTGCCTGGGTATTTGATACCGGTTCTGTTGCTCATATTTGCAACTCGAAACAGGAACTGCGGAATAGGCGAAGGCTGACGAAAGATGAAGTGACGATGCGCGTAGGAAATGGTTCCAAGGTTGATGCAATCGCCGTCGGCACAGTGTCACTTCAGTTACCGTCAGGATTAGTGATGAACTTAAATCATTGTTATTTAGTGCCTGTGTTGAACATGAACATTATATCTGGATCTTGTTTATTGCGAGACGGTTACTCTTTTAAGTCAGAGAATAATGGTTGTTCTATTTCTATGAGTAACATCTTTTATGGTCATGCACCGAATGTGAGAGGATTGTTCATATTGAATCTTGATAGCGATACACATATACATAACATTGAGACCAAAAGAGTTAGAGTAAACAATGATAGCGTCATATTTTTGTGGCACTGCCGCTTAGGTCATATTGGTATAAAGCGCATGAAGAAACTCCATGCTGATGGACTTTTGGAGTCACTTGACTTTGATTCACTTGACACGTGCGAACCATGCCTCATGGGCAAGATGACTAAAACTCCGTTCTCAGGAACAATGGAGCGTGCAAGTGACTTGTTGGAAATCATACATACCGATGTGTGTGGTCCGATGAGCGTGGAGGCACGCGGCGGATATCGTTATTTTCTCACCTTCACTGACGATTTAAGTAGATATGGTTATGTCTACTTGATGAAGCACAAGTCTGAGACATTTGAAATGTTCAAGCAATTTCAGAGTGAAGTGGAAAATCATCGTAACAAGAAGATCAAGTTCCTACGGTCTGATCGTGGGGGTGAATATCTGAGTTTCAAGTTTGGTGCTCACTTAAGACAATGTGGAATTGTTTCGCAGTTAATACCGCCTGGAACACCACAGCGTAATGGTGTGTCCGAACGTCGTAATCGTACTTTGTTAGAGATGGTGCAATCTATGATGTCTCTTACTGATATGCCGTTATCATTTTGGGGTTATGCATTAGAAACAGCTGCATTCACATTAAATAGGGCACCATCAAAATCCGTTGAGACGACACCATACGAACTGTGGTATGGCAAGAGACCAAAGTTGTCGTTTCTTAAAGTTTGGGGATGTGATGCTTATGTTAAAAAGCTTCAGCCTGAAAAGCTGGAACCCAAAGCGGAAAAGTGCGTCTTCATAGGTTACCCAAAAGAGACAGTTGGGTACACCTTCTATCTCAAATCCGAGGGCAAAGTGTTTGTTGCTAAAAACGGAGTTTTTTTCGAGAAGGAGTTTCTCTCGAGAGAATTGAGTGGGAGGAAGATAGAATTTGACGAGGTTGTCGAACCTCTCATCCCTCTGGATGGTGGCGCAGGGCAAGGGGAAACCTCTGTCGTTGCGACGCCGGTTGAGGAGGAAGTTAATGATGATGATCATGAAACTCCAGTTCAAGTTTCTGTCGAACCATGCAGGTCGACGAGACCACGTGCTGCTCCAGAGTGGTACGGGAATCCCGTCTTGTCAATCATGTTGTTAGACAACAATGAGCCGGCAAATTATGAAGAAGCAATGGTGGGCCCAGATTCCAACAAATGGCTAGAAGCCATGAAATCCGAGATAGGATCCATGTATGAGAACAAAGTGTGGACTTTGGAGATACTACCTGAGGGCCGCAAGGCTATTCAGAACAAATGGATCTTTAAGAGGAAGACGGACGCTGACGGTAATGTGACCGTTTATAAAGCTCGACTTGTGGCAAAGGGTTTTTTCACAAGTTCAAGGAATTGACTACGATGAGACATTCTCACCCGTAGCGATGCTTAAGTCCGTCAGAATCATGTTAGCAATAGCTGCATTTTTCGATTATGAAATCTGGCAGATGGATGTCAAAACGGTGTTCCTTAACGGTTTCCTTAAGGAAGAGTTGTATATGATACAACCCGAAGGTTTTGTCGATCCTAAGAATTCTAACAAGGTGTGCAAGCTCCAGCGATCCATTTATGGACTGGTGCAAGCATCTCGGAGTTGGAACAAACGCTTTGATGAGGTGATCAAAGCATTTGGGTTTATACAAGTGGTTGGAGAATCTTGTATTTACAAGAAAGTGAGTGGGAGCTCTGTGGCGTTTCTAATATTATATGTGGATGACATATTGCTGATTGGAAACAACGTGGAGTTTTTAGAGAGCGTAAAAGATTACTTGAATAAAAGTTTCTCTATGAAGGACCTAGGAGAAGCTGCTTACATTCTAGGCATTAAGATCTATAGGGATAGATCAAAACGCCTGATAGGACTTTCACAAAGCACATACCTTGATAAAGTTTTGAAGAGGTTCAAAATGGAACAGTCCAAGAAAGGGTTCTTGCCAGTTCTACAAGGTACGAGATTGAGTAAGACTCAGTGCCCAGCAACTGATGAAGATAGAGAGCATATGCGCTCCGTCCCCTATGCTTCAGCCATAGGTTCTATCATGTATGCGATGTTGTGCACTAGACCGGATGTTAGCCTAGCCATAAGTATGGCAGGTAGGTTCCAGAGTAATCCAGGAGTGGATCACTGGACAGCGGTCAAGAATATCCTGAAGTACCTGAAAAGGACTAAGGAGATGTTCTCGTGTATGGAGGTGACGAAGAGCTCGCCGTAAAAGGTTACGTCGATGCAAGCTTTGACACAGATCCGGACGACTCTAAGTCGCAAACCGGATACGTATTTATTCTTAATAGGGGTGCAATAAGCTGGTGCAGTTCCAAGCAAAGCGTCGTAGCAGATTCTACATGTGAAGCAGAGTATATGGCTGCCTCGGAGGCAGCTAAGGAGGGTGTCTAGATGAAGCAGTTCATGACGGATCTTGGAGTGGTGCCAAGCGCACTGAATCCAATAACCTTGTTCTGTGACAACACTGGTGCCATTGCCTTAGCAAAGGAACCACTGTTTCACAAGAAGACCAGACACATCAAACGACGCTTCAACCTCATCCGCGACTACGTCGAGGGAGAGGACGTGAATATATGCAAAGTGCACAAGGATCTGAATGTAGCAGACCCGCTAACTAAACCTCTTCCACGGCCAAAGCATGATCAACACCAGAACTGTATGGGTGTTAGATTTATTACAATGTAATTCACATGGTGATGTGAGGGCTAGATTATTGACTCTAGTGCAAGTGGGAGACTGTTGGAATTATGCCCTAGAGGCAATAATAAATATATAGTTATTATTATAATTCCTGTATCAAGATAATCGTTTATTATCCATGCTATAATTGTATTGAATGAAGACTCATTTACATGTGTGGATACATAGACAAAACACTGTCCCTAGCAAGCCTCTAGTTGGCTAGCCAGTTGATCAAAGATAGTCAGTGTCTTCTGATTATGAACAAGGTGTTGTTGCTTGATAACCGGCTCACGTCATTGGGAGAATCACGTGATGGACTAGACCCAAACTAATAGACGTAGCATGTTGATCGTGTCATTTTGTTGCTACTGTTTTCTGCGTGTCAAGTATTTATTCCTATGACCATGAGATCATATAACTCACTGACACCGGAGGAATGCTTTGTGTGTATCAAACGTCGCAACGTAACTGGGTGACTATAAAGATGCTCTATAGGTATCTCCGAAGGTGTTAGTTGAGTTAGTATGGATCAAGACTGGGATTTGTCACTCCGTGTGACGGAGAGGTATCTCGGGGCCCACTCGGTAATACAACATCACACACAAGCCTTTTAAGCAATGCAACTTAGTGTAAGTTGCGGGATCTTGTATTACGGAACGAGTAAAGAGACTTGCCGGTAAACGAGATTGAAATAGGTATGCGGATACTGACGATCGAATCTCGGGCGAGTAACATACCGAAGGACAAAGGGAATGACATACGGGATTATACGAATCCTTGGCACTGAGGTTCAAATGATAAGATCTTCGTAGAATATGTAGGATCCAATATGGGCATCCAGGTCCCGCTATTGGATATTGACCGAGGATTCTCTCGGGTCATGTCTACATAGTTCTCGAACCCGCAGGGTCTGCACACTTAAGGTTCGATGTTGTTTTATGCGTATTTGAGTTATATGGTTGGTTACCGAATGTTGTTTGGAGTCCCGGATGAGATCACGGACGTCACGAGGGTTTCCGGAATGGTCCGGAAACGAAGATTGATATATAGGATGACCTCATTTGATTACCGGAAGGTTTTCGGAGTTACCGGGAATGTACCGGGAATGACGAATGGGTTCCGGGAGTTCACCGGGGGGGCCACCCACCCCGGGGAAGCCCATAGGCCTTTGGGGAGACACACCAGCCCTTAGTGGGCTGGTGGGACAGCCCACAAGTGGTCTATGCGCCAAGAGAAGAAAAATCAAGAGGAAAAGAAAAAAAAGGGGAGGAGGTGGAAGGAAGGGGGACTCCCTCCCACCAAACCTAGTCCAACTCGGTTTGGGGGGGAGAGTCCTCCCCCTTGGCTTGGCCGACCCCTTGAGGGTCCTTGGACCCCAAGGAAAGGCCCCCTCCCTCCCACCTATATATACGGAGGTTTTAGGGCTGATTTGAGACAACTTTTCCACGGCAGCCCGACCACATACCTCCACGGTTTTTCCTCTAGATCGCGTTTCTGCGGAGCTCGGGCGGAGCCCTGCTGAGACAAGGTCATCACCAACCTCCGGAGTGCCGTCACGCTGCCGGAGAACTCATCTACCTCTCCGTCTCTCGTGCTGGATCAAGAAGGCCGAGATCATCGTCGAGCTGTACATGTGCTGAACGCGGAGGTGCCGTCCGTTCGGTACTAGATCGTGGGACTGATCGCGGGATTGTTCGCGGGGTGGATCGAGGGACGTGAGGACGTTCCACTACATCAACCGCGTTCTCTAACGCTTCTGTTGTACGATCTACAAGGGTACGTAGATCTCTCATCCCCTCTCGTAGATGGACATCACCATGATAGGTCTTCGTGCGCGTAGGAAAATTTTTGTTTCCCATGCGACGTTCCCCAACAGGTAGAACTTGATGAGGTTATTGAACCATCACTTCAACCAGTGTGTAGGAGGGCGCAGGAAGTTGTTCCTGTGGCACCTACACCAATTGAAGTGAAAGCTGATGATGGTGATCATCGAGCATCGGATCAAGTCACTACAAACCTCGTAGGTTGACAAGGTCGCGTACTACTACAGAGTGGTACGTAACCCTGTCTTGGAGGTCATGTTGTTGAGCAACAGTGAACCTACGAGTTATGTAGAAAGCAATGGTGGGCCCGGATTCTGACAAATGGCTGGAGGCCATGAAATCCAAGAGAGGATCCATGTATGAAAACAAAGTTTAGACTTTGGAAGAACTACTTGATGGTCATAGGACTATTGAGTAAAGATGGATCTTTAAAAGGAAGACACACGACGATGGTGACAAGTCACTATTAAGAAAAGCACGACTTGTCGCAAAGATGTTTTCGACATGATCAAACAGTTGACTATGGTGAGACTTTCTCACTCGTAGCGATGCTAAAAGTCTGTTAGAATTATGTTAGTAGTTGTTGCATTATTTTTGAAATATTGCACACAGGATGTCAAAACATTGTTTCCTCGACGGTTTCCTTGAGCAAACATTGTATGTGATACAACCAGAAGGTTTTGTCGATCGTAAAGATACTAACAAGTATGCAAGCTCCAGCGATCCTTCAATGGACTGGTGCAAGCATCTCGGAGTTGGAATATACACTTTGATGAGATGATCAAAGATTTTGGGTTTGTACAAGGTTTATGAGAAACTTGTATTTCCAAAGAAGTGAGTGGGAGCACTATAGAATTTCTGATAAGTATATGTGGTTGACATATTGTTGATCAGAAGTAATGTAGAATTTCTGTGAAGCATAAAAGGTTGTTTGAAAGGAGTTTTTCAAAGGAATACCTGGATTGAGCTACTTGAACATTGAGCATCAAGATCTATGGAGATAGATCAAAACGCTTAATAGAAGTTTCAACAAGATGCATGCCTTGACAAGTTTTTGAAGGAATTCTAAATAGATCAGCAAAGAAGGAGTTCTTGACTGTGTTGTAAGGTGTGAATTTGAGTAAGACTCAAAACCCGACCACGGCAGAATAAAGAGAATAGACGAAGGTCGTCTTCTATGCCTTAGCCGTAGACTCTAAAGTATGCCATGCTGGGTACCGCACCTGATGTGTGCCTTGACTCAAAGTCTATTGAGAGGTACAGAGAGTGATCCATGATTGAATCACTAGCAGCGGTCAAAATTTATCCATAGTAACTGATGGACTAAGGAATTTTTCTCGGTTATGGAGGTGGTTAAAGAGTTCGTCGTAAAGGGTTACGTCGATGCAAGCTTTGACACTAATCCGAATAACTATGAGTAGTGAAACGGATTCGTATAGTAGAGTAGAAGTTTGGAGTATTTCTGAATAGCACATAGTAGCAGCATCTATAAGATGACATAAAGTTTTGTAAAGAACACACGGATCTGAAAGTTTCAGAACCGTTGATTAAAACCTCTCTCACGAGCAAGACGTGATCAAGACCCCATAACTATATGGGTGTTGGATTCGTTGGAATCACATGGTGATGTGAACTAGATTATTGACTCTAGTGCAAGTGGGAGACTGTTGGAAATATGCCCTAGAGGCAATAATAAATTAGTTATTATTATATTTCTTAGTTCATGATAATCGTTTATTATCCATGCTATAATTGTATTGATTGGAAACACAATACTTGTGTGGATACATAGACAAAACACTGTCCCTAGTAAGCCTCTAGTTGACTAGCTCGTTGATCAAAGATGGTCAAGGTTTCCTGGCCAAAGGCAAGTGTTGTCACTTGATAACGGGATCACATCATTAGGAGAATCATGTGATGGACTAGACCCAAACTAATAGACGTAGCATGATTTTGATGGATAACGTGTCAACATGCTACGTCTATTAGTTTGGATCTAGTCCATCACATGATTCTCCTAATGATGTGATCCCGTTATCAAGTGACAACACTTGCCTATGGCCAGGAAACCTTGACCATCTTTGATCAACGAGCTAGTCAACTAGAGGCTTACTAGGGACAGTGTTTTGTCTATGTATCCACACAAGTATTGTGTTTCCAATAAATACAATTATAGCATGGATAATAAACGATTATCATGAACTAAGAAATATAATAATAACTAATTTATTATTGCCTCTAGGGCATATTTCCAACAATTTCTCCCTCCGGGAGGGAAGTTTCCCCGGCAGGATCATCCTACTAGAGCTCTAGATTGGTTCTGATCAAGTTTCGCCTCGTGGCGGCGGCAAATCCACGAAAAAGCTCCTCCCTGATTTTTTTTCTGGACGAAACCCTTCATATAGTAGAAGAGGGGGCCAGTGGGCCAGCAGGCTGCCCACAAGCCCCCTTGGCGCGGCCTGGGGGGTGGTTGCGCCGTGCAGGCTTGTGGCCGCCTACTGGCGCTTCTTCGGCCCGGTATTTTTTATAAATCAGGAAAAAAATCCTCGTTGATTTTTACGGCGTTTGGAATTGCACAGAATAGGTATCTCAACTTTGCTCCACTTTCAGGCCAGAATTCCAGCTACCGGCATTCTCCCTCTTCATGTAAACCTTGCAAAATAAGCGAGAAAAGGCATAAGTATTGTACCGTGAAGTGAAATAACAGCCCAATAAGCGATAAAAATCAACATGAAAACATGATGCAAAATGGACGTATCAACTCCCCCAAGCTTAGACCTCGCTTGTCCTGAAGCGAAAGCCTAGCTCAATAAATATGTCCACATGTTTAGGGAGAGAGATGTCGACAAAACAAGATACAAACATGCATGCATCATGATCATGATCAGAACAGCAATACCCACATATACTCTCTCATGCTAAAGTGATAATTCCTTCACAAAGTAAAGCATGGATCAAGAACCTAACCAAGAAGTAACAACCGATAGCCTTTAGTCATTGGAACAATTGCAATTTATCACAACATCAGAAAGAGTCAAATAAGAGCTTGTAAAGCAAATCCACATACTCAATCATTCTTTCGTTCTCTACAATTGCTACAACTCACGTGGTACTCATGAGATCAAATTTTAGCTGGACACAGAGAAAGATAGGGGCTTATAGTTTTGCCTCCCAACTACTTACCTCAAGGGTAATGTTAACAATAATAATTCATGAATACTTACTTCCAAGTTGACATATGAATATAGATCTTTCCCAAGCATATGACGTTAGCCAAGATAAAGGCGAAATAAGGAATTGGTGAAGATCACCATGACTCTTTCAAGGGCAAAAAGTAAAGGTACAAGATAGGACCTTCGCAGAGGGAAGCAGAGGTTGTCATGCGCTTTTAAGGTTTGGATGCGTGTCCTCTTAGTGCGGAGGAACGTCACTTTATATTGCCTCCTATGATAAAGAACTTTATTATGCAGTCTGTCGCTTTTATGTCTTCCTCATCACAGGTTCATACAAAGCTTATTTTCCACACACTAATAGATCATACATATTAGAGAGCAATTTTTATTGCTTGCACCGATGACAACTTACTTGAGGTATCTTATTCAATCCATAGGTAGGTATGGTGGACACTCATGGCAAAACTGGTTTGAAGGTTTATGGACGCACAAGTAGTATCTCTACTTGATGCGGGAGTTTTGGCTAATATGAGGTGGAAGCAATCGTCACATGCTAAGGGATCTCTAATCATATAACATTGTTCGGTACCAAGCAAACACAATTCATTATGTTGTCTTCCTTGTCCAACATCTACTTCTAGGCATGCAATATTTTAGCGAGTGTTCACAATCATAGATGGTGTCAGAGATGATATATATATATGTGAACCTCTCCTTCTTTATCACTTCCTATTAATTGCAACCATGACCAAGGTCTACGCTTGCCTACCCTCAACAAGTTTCAATCCTCATTCTTTTATATGTGAAGCCATCACTTCCCATAAGATCATTACATGATCTTTCATGCTTTTGTTCTATTCTCACTCTTTTTATCATGGCAAGAGGTAAAGCCCTTCAACTAAGACACTCTTTATTATATGGCTCACGAGCTCGAATACATCGGGGGTGACACAAAGAAAAACTCAAGACTAAAACACTAAGACTTTTATTCTACTAGAGAAAGAGAAAACTGAAAAGGAACAAACTAAAACAAAGGTAAAGGCAAAATATGTGATGGTTATACGATACCGGGGCAACTCCCCCAAGCTTGGCACAAGCCAAGGGGATTGCCCATACCCATGCTTAGTTGTCTTCCTTTGGAGGTGATGGTGGTGGAGTTGTTGAAGCGATCTTGAGCTTGTTTAATTTCCACTTGAGCATAAAATTCTGCTCCCTCAGATCATCATTTTCCTCTTCAAGCTTCAACACCTTTTGGCATAATTCCTGTTTACTCTCCTGCAAGAAACGAGAAGGGATAAACAAAGCCCTAGGTTTCTTCCTTGAGTCAGGGAGGCTCGACTTCTTGAACTCCACATGCGTGTGTCCAGGTTGAGGTAGAGGAGCCTCCTCTTCATCGGAACTTGTTTGTTCCTTCCCCTTGGGATCATAGTCTTCTTCCTCGTTAGTGGTCCAGCCATATGGATCCAAGTCCCCATAGACCTTGGGGTTAGCAAGGTAATCTGCCACATAGCTCTCCCCCTCTGAATCTTGAGAAGACATCTTGCTCTAAATCTACGGCAGGAAACATGCTCGAAACGAAAAACAAAGGAAATTTGCGTGATGCAGGGGTCAGACCAAACGAGAATATATATCACGATTTTTTTCAGACCAGAAGGAATACCCCGCACGAAAACGGAGTCCGGGAGGCGCACGATGTGGCCACAAGCCCTCCCGGTGCGGCCAGGGGGTGGGCCCGCGCCGGGCAGGCTTGTCGCCTCCTCGCGCACTTTCCGGACTGCTTTCAATTTTTGTATTTTTTCAAATATTCCAAAACGGAGAAAATTTCCTACTGGAAAAGTTTTGGACTATGTTTTCTTACCAAATTACATACCTCTTCGTTTTCGGAGTCTGAAACAGGCTAATAAATGTCCCTTAGGTATTCTTCAGGAGTTATGGAATTGATGATATTGCTTTCAACATTTATGAGAGTACCTAAGATATAATGCTTGATTCTCTGCCCATTTACAACTCTCGGACAATTACCTTGTTGTTGATCTTGATAGCACCGGAATGATATACTTCTTCAACAACATAGGGGCCTTCCCATTTAGAGAGAAGCTTGCCTTCAAAGAATCTTAAACGAGAGTTATATAGCAAGACATAATCACCTACATTGAACTCACGCTTTTGTGTCCTCTTATCATGCCACCTCTTAACCTTTTCCTTGAACAACTTGGCATTCTCATATGCCTGAGTTCTCCATTCATCAAGCGAGCTAATGTCAAATAACCTCTTCTCACCGACAAGTTTGAAATCAAAGTTGAGCTCTTTGATAGCCCAATAAGCTTTATGCTCTAGCTCAAGAGGTAAATGACATGCTTTACTGTACACCAGTTTGTACGGAGACATGCCCATGGGATTCTTATAGGCAGTTCTATAAGCTCACACTACATCATCGAGCTTATTAGACCAATTCTTTCTAGACCTGTTGACAGTCTTTTGCTGAATCAGTTTAATCTCTCTATTGCTTAGCTCTACTTGACCACTGGACTGAGGGTGGTAGGGAGACGCAATTCTATGGTTGACATCGTACTTAGCAAGCGTTTGACGAAAAGCACCATGAATGAAATGTGAACCACCGTCGGTCATTAGATATCTAGGGACTCCAAATCTAGGGAAAATAACTTATTTAAGCATCCTGATAGAGGTGTTGTGATCAACACTACTAGTGGGGATAGCTTCTACCCACTTAGTGACGTAATCAACAGCAACTAGGATGTGAGTATACCCATTGGATTTTGGAAAAGGTCCCATATAATCAAAGTCCCACACATCAAATGGTTCAATGACAAGTGAATAGTTCATAGGCATTTCCAGACGTTTACCGATATTACCTACTCTTTGACATTCGTCACAAGACAAGACAAACTTACGGGCATCCTTGAAGAGAGTGGGCTAATAGAAACCTGATTCCAATACCTTGTGTGCAGTTCTATCTCCCTCATGGTGTCCCCCGTAGGCCTCGGAGTGACACTTCTGTAGGATCTATCCCTGTTCATGTTCAGGTACACAACGTCTAATAACACCATCTACTCCTTCCTTATAAAGGTGAGGATCATCCCAGAAGTAGTGTCTCAAGTCAAAGAAGAATTTCTTCTTTTGCTGGTACGTGAAACTAGGTGGTATATATTTGGCAACGATATAGTTTTCATAATCAACATACCACGGTGCACTACGTGAAGCATTGATGACATTCAATTGCTCACCGGGAAAGCTATCATTAATAGGTTGTGGGTCATCAAGAACACTCTCCAACCTAGACAATTTATCTGATACTGGGTTATCAGCACCCTTCCTATCAACAACGTGCAAATCAAATTCTTGTAGCAAGAGAACCCATCTAATAAGTCTAGGTTTAGCGTCCTTCTTCTCCATAAGGTACTTGATAGCAGCATGATCAGTGTGAATAGTGACTTTGGAATCAACTATGTAAGACCTGAACTTTTCACATGCAAACACGACTGCTGAAAATTCCTTCTCCGTAGTAGCATAGTTTCTCTGGGCACTGTCTAGAGTTTTACTAGCGTAGTGAATGACATTCAGCTTTTTATCAACTCTTTGCCCTAGAACAGCACCAACAGTATACTCTCTAGCATCACACATGATCTCAAAAGGTAGGTTCCAATCAGGTGGTTGAACAATAGGTGCAGTTATCAAAGCCCTCTTAAGTATTTCGAAGGCTTCCTCATAATCATCGTCAAAAACAAAAGGAATATCCTTTTGCAAGAGATTGGTAAGAGGCCTAGAAATCTTAGAGAAGTCTTTAATGAACCTTCTATAGAAACCAGCATGACCAAGGAAACTTCTTATACCTTTGATATATGTGGGATATGGCATTTTCTCGATTGCATCCACCTTAGCTTTATCAACTTCAATACCTCTTTCGGAAATTTTATGTCCTAAGACGATGCCTTCATTAACCATAAAGTGGCACTTCTCCCAATTCAAGACAAGATTGGTGTCTTTACATCTTTGTAAGACTCGATCAAGGTTGCTGAGGCAATCATCAAAAGAAGACCTGTAACATAAAAGTCATCCATGAAACCCTCAACAATGTTTTCACAAAAGTCAGAGAATATAGCCATCATACATCTTCGAAAGGTGGCAGGTGCATTACATAAGCCAAAAGGTACCAAAAGGGCAGGTGAAAGTGGTTTTCTCCTGATGAGATTTTGCAACTGGTATTTGGGAGAAACCAGAATAACCGTCTCGAAAGCAAAAGTGTGTATGTTTAGACAGCCTTTCTAGCATTTGGTCGATAAAAGGCAAAGGGTAATGATCTTTCCTAGTGGCTTTATTCAATTTCCTAAAATCGATCACCATCATATAGCCAGTAATAATCCTCTGTGGGATCAATTCATCCTTATCATTAGGGACAACGGTGATACCTCCCTTCTTAGGGACGCAATGCAACGGACTCACCCAATCTCTATGAGCAACAGGATAGATAATACCCGCTTCCAGGAGCTTTAGTATTTCTTTTCTTACTACTTCTTTCATCTTAGGATTTAATCTCCTTTGATGATCAGCAACTGGTTTGAAATCAGGATCGGTTTTGATCTTGTGCTAGCATAGAGTGGTACTAATGCCCTTAAGATCATCAAGAGTATATCCAATAGCAGCACGGTGCTTCCTCGGAGTTTTTAGCAACTTATTTTCTTCATGCTCTGAGAGGCTGGCACTAATAATAACAGGATATATCTCTTTTTCATCAAGATAGGCATACTTAAGAGTATCAGGCAACTGTTTAAGCTCGAACACAGGATCACCCTTTGGTGGGGGTCGATCCCCAAGTAGTTCAACAGGCAAGTTATTCTTAAGAATAGGATATTGTTCTAAGACAACTCTATCTATCTCATCCCTTTCATCCAAATGCATATAATTTTCATGCTGAAGCAAGTATTGCTCTAAGGGATCAGTAGGAGGCACGGCAATAGAAGCTAAGGCAATAGTTTCATCCTTACTAGGCAACTCTTTTTCATGAGGTTGTCTACCAAACTTGGAGAAATTGAACTCATGTGACACACCTTCAAAGCCAATAGTGACAGTTTGCTTCTCACATTCAATATGAGCATTGACGGTATTGAGAAAAGGTCTGCCAAATATGATGGGACAAAAGCTATCTTCTGCAGTAGCAAGAACGAGGAAACCAGCAGGATACTTCGTTTTACCACACAAGACTTCAACATCCCTAACAATTCCCACAGGGCAGATAGTATCTCTATTGGCAAGCTGAATAGTGACATCAATAGGCTCTATCTCAATAGGTGCAATCTCATCTTTGATTTCATCATATAAGGATTGAGGTATTGCACTAACACTAGCACCCATGTCACATAAACCATGATAACAATGATCTCCTATCTTAACAGAAACCACACGCATGCCAACAACAGGCCTACGTTTGTCTCTAACGTGAGGTTTAGCAATTCTGGCAGCATCTCCACAGAAGTGAATATTATGTCCCTCAACATCGTCGGACATAAGACCTTTGATAATAGCAATGCTAGTTTTAACCCTAATTTTCTCAGGGGGTGTAGGTGTTCTAATATAGCCTCTACGTATCATAGTTGAAGCTTTAGAATGATCCTTCAACCTAACAGGGAAAGGTGGTTTCTCAATGTAAGCACTGGGAACCATGGGATCATTATAGGCAATGACTTTCTCTTCAACTGGAGTGGGTTTAACTACATTGACTTCTAAAGGAGGATGATATTTAAACCACTTCTCTTTAGGGAGATCAATATGAGCAGCAAATGATTCACACAATGAAGCTACTATCTCAGAGTCAAGTCCATACTTAGCGCTAAAGTCACAAAAAGTATTTGTCTCAACAAAGGATTTAACGCAATCAAACGTGAAATTCATACCTGACTCCTTACCTTCTTCAAGCTCCCAATCTTCAGAGTTGCGTTTAATTCTCTCCAATAAACTCCATTTGAAGTTAATATCTCTCTTCATAAAAGAACCGGTACTAGAAGTGTCAAGCATGGTGCGATCATCATGAGAAAGCCGGGCATAGAAGTTTTGAATGATAATTTCCCTCGAGAGCTCCTGATTGGGGCATGAATATAACATTGATTTAAGCCTCCCCCAAGCTTGAGCGATGATTTCTCTGTCACGAGGCCAAAAATGATAAATATAATTCCGATCACGATGTAATAAATGCATAGGATAAAACTTTTGATGAAATTCCAATTTCAACCGATTGTAGTCCCATGATCCAGTATCATCACATAGCCTATACCTTGTCAATGCCTTATCCTTCAAAGATAAAGGAAATACCTTCTTCTTGACCTCATCCTCGGGCAAACCTGCAAGCTTAAATAAACCACAAACTTCATCCACATAGATTAGATGCAAGTGTGGATGTGATGTTCCATCTCCTGTAAAAGGATTAGCCAGCAGTTTCTCAAGCATACCCGAAGGAAATTCAAAGCAAATATTTTCAGTAGGTGCATCAGGTTGAGGAGCAACTCTTTGTGCTTCCGTTCGAGGTGAAGATACCCCGAACAAGCCCCTCAAAGGATTAGTATCCATAGTGACAAGTGACAATAAATTTCAGCACACTATATGAATGTTTCCTTAACAAGTTCCACTTACCAAAGGCGCTTCACTCCCCGACAACGACGCCAGAAAAGAGTCTTGATGACCCACAAGTATAGGGTATCAATTGTAGTCCTTTCGATAAGTAAGAGTGTCGAACCCAACGAGAAGCAGAAGGATCTGACAAGTGGTTTTCAGCAAGGAAATATCTGCAAGCACTGAAATTATCGGTAACAAGTGATTGTGTCGTGAGATGATTCGTAGCAAGCAACAAGTAACAAAAGTAGCAACATTGCAGAAAAGTGGCCCAATCCCTTTTGTAGCAAGGGACAAGCCTGGACAAAGTCTTATAGGATGAAAAACACTCCCGAGGACACACGGGAACTTCTGTCATGCTAGTTTTCATCATGTTCATATGATTCGTGTTTGTTACTTTGATAGTTTGATATGTGGGTGGACCGGCGCTTGGGTACTGACCTTACTTGGACAAGCATCCCACTTATTATTAAGCCCTCTTGCAAGCATCCGCAACTACGAAAGAAGAATTAAGACAAAGTCTAACCATCGCATTAAACTAGTGGTTCCAAATCAGCCCCTTACAAAGTAACGCATAAACTAGGGTTTAAGCTTCTGTCACTCTAGCAACCCATAATCTACTTACTACTCCCCAATGCCTTCCTCTAGGCCCAAATAATGGTGAATTGTTATGTAGTCGACGTTCACATAACACCACTAGAGGAAAAACAACATACAACATATCAAATTACCGAACGAATACCAAATTCACATGACTACTATTAGCATGACTTATCCCATGTCCTCGGGAACAAAAGTAACTACTCATAAAGCATAATCATATTCATGAACAGAGAGGTAATGAGTAGCATCAAGGATCTGAACATAAACTCTTTCACCAAACAATCCAACTAGCATCAACTACAAAGAGTAATCAACACTAGTAGCAACCTTACAAGTACCAATCGGAGTCGCGAGACGGAGATTGGTTACAAGAGATGAACTAGGGTTTGGAGATGAGATGGTAAGGATGAAGATGAGATGGTGCTGATGAAGATGTTGATGGTGACGAGTCCCCTCCGATGAGAGGAGTGTTGGTGATGACGATGGCAACGATTTCCTCCTCCGGGAGGGAAGTTTCCCCGGCAGGATCGTCCTGCCGGAGCTCTAGATTGGTTCTGATCAAGTTCCGCCTCGTGGCGGCGGCGAATCCACGAAAAAGCTCCTCCCTGATTTTTTTTTCTGGATGAAACCCTTCATATAGCAGAAGAAGGGGGGCAGTGGGCCAACAGGCTTCCCACAAGCCCCCTTGGCGCGGCCTGGGGGGTGGCCGCATCGTGCAGACTTGTGGCCGCCTGCTGGCGCCCCTCTGGCGCTTCTTCGGCCCAGTATTTTTTATAAATCAGGAAAAAATCCTCGTTGATTTTTACGGCATTTGGAGTTGCGCAGAATAGGTATCTCAACTTTGCTCCACTTTCAGGCCAGAATTCCAGCTGCCGGCATTCTCCCTCTTCATGTAAACCTTGCAATGTAAGAGAGAAAAGCCATAAGTATTGTACCGTGAAGTGAAATAACAGCCCAAGAAGCGATAAATATCAACATGAAAACATGATGCAAAATGGACGTATCACGCAGCATTAAGGACATAATCCTTCTTCCCAGCTTGCAGGAGCAACTTAAGATTACGAGCCCAATCTACAAAGTTGCTTCCATCATCTTTCAACTTAGCTTTCTCTAGGAACATATTAAAATTCAGGGTGACTGTCGCGTGAGCCATTGATCTACAACACAAATATTTTCAAAGTGGACTTAGACTATGTTCAAGATAATTAGAGTTTAACTAATCAAATTACTTGCTAAACTCCCACTCAAAAAGTACATCTCTCTAGTCATTTGAGTGGTACATGATCCAAATTCACTAACTCAAGTCCGATCATCACGTGAGTTGAGAATAGTTCCAGTGGTAAGAATCTCTATGCTAATCATATCAACTATACGATTCATGCTCGACCTTTCGGTCTCATGTGTTCCGAGGCCATGTCTGCACATGCTAGGCTCGTCAAGCTTAACCCGAGTGTTCCGCGTGTACAACTGTTTTGCACCCGTTATATGTGAACGTTGAGTCTATCACACCCGATCATCACGTGGTGTCTCGAAATGACGAACTGTCGCAACGGTGCATAGTCGGGGACAACACAATTTCGTCTTGAAATTTTAGTGAGAGATCACCTTATAATGCTACCGTCGTTCTAAGCAAAATAAGGTGCATAAAAGGATTAACATCACATGCAATTCATAAGTGACATGATATGGCCATCATCTTGTGCTTCTTGATCTTCATCACCAAAGCACCGGCACGATCTTCTTGTCACCGGCGCCACACCATGATCTCCATCATCATGATCTCCATCAACATGTCGCCATCGGGGTTGTCGTGCTACTTATGCTATTACTACTAAAGCTACGTCCTAGCAATATAGTAAACGCATCTACAAACACAAACAAAGATAACCCTATGGCTCCTGCCGATTTCCGTACCATCGACGTGTAAGTCGATATTAACTATTACAACATGATCATCTCATACATCCAATATATCACATCACGTCTTGGCCATATCATATCACAAGCATACCCTGCAAAAACAAGGTAGACGTCCTCTAATTTGTTGTTGCATGTTTTACGTGGCTCCTATGGGTATCTAGTAGATCGCATCTTACTTATGCAAAAACCACAACGGAGATGTGCAAATTGCTATTTAACCTCTCCAAGGACCGTGTCGGTCAAAACCAATTCAACTAAATTTGAAGAAACTGACATCCGCCAGTCATCTTTATGCAACGAGGTTGCATGTCAATCGATGAAACCAGTCTTTCGTAAGCGTACGAATAATGTCGATCCGGACCGCTTCAATCCAACAATACCGCCGAATCGAGAAAAGACTAAGGAGGGCAGCAAATCGAACATCACCGTCCACAAAACCCTTTGTGTTCTACTCGAGATAACATCTACGCTTGAACCTAGCTCATGATGCCACTGTTGGGGAACGTTGCATGGGAAACAAAAAAAAAATCCTACGCACATAAAGACCTATCATGGTGATGTCCATCTACGAGAGAAGATTTGGATCTACGTACCCTTGTAGATCGCACAACAAGAAGCGTTAAGAAACACGGTTGATGTAGTGGAACGTCCTCACGTCCCTCAATCCGCCCCGTGAACCGTCCCATGAACCGTCCCGCGATCCTCCCCACGATCCGTCCGATCTAGTGCCGAACGGACGGCACCTCCGCGTTCAGCACACGTACAGCTCGACGATGATCTCGGCCTTCTTGATCCAGCAAGCAAGACAGAGAAGTAGATGAGTTCTCCAGAAATGTGACGGTGCTCTGGTGGTGGTGAAGGATCTACTCCTGCAGGTCTCTGCCCGAGCTCCCCAGAAATACGATCTAGAGGTAAAACTATGGTGTCTAGATCTGAGTTGCACGTGGCAAAAGTTGTCTCAAATCAGCCCTAAATCACCACTATATATAGGAGGGAGGGGGAGGATGCTTGCCTTGAGGGCCAATCCCTCAAGGGTGCGTCGGCCAAGCCCTCAAGGGTGCGCCGGCCAAGGGAGAGGAGGAGTCCTACTCCAATCATAGTCCAACCAGGATTGGAAAGTGGAGTCCTTCTCTTCCTTCCCACCTCTTTTTTTCTCTTTTCTTTGGTTTTTCTTTCTTGGCGCATAGGCCCCCTTGAACTGTCCCACCAGCCCACTAAGGGCTGGTGTTCCACCCCTAGGGCCATTGGGCTTCCCCCGGGTGGGTTGCCCCCCTCTCGGAGAACTTCCGGAACCCATTCGTCACTCCCGGTACAATCCCGGTAATGCCCGAAAACCTTCGGGTAACCAAATGAAGTCATCCTATATATCAATCTTCGTTTCCAAACCATTCCGGAAACCCTCATGACGTCCGTGATCTCATCCAGCACTCCGAACAACATTCAGTAACCACACATATAACTCAACTATACTAAAACATCGCCGAACCTTAAGTGTGCACACCCTGCGGGTTCGAGAACTATGTAGACATGTGATACGTCCATTTTGCATCATGTTTTCATGTTGATATTTATCGCTTCTTTTGCTGTTATTTCACTTCATGGTACTATTCTTATGCCTTTTCTCTCTTATTTTGCAAGGTTTACATGAAGAGGGAGAATACCGGCAACTGGAATTCTGGCCTGAAAGTGGAGCAAAGTTGAGATACCTATTCTGCGCAACTCCAAACGCCGTGAAAATCAATGGAGATTTTTTCCCAATTTATCAAAAATACTGGGCCGAAGAAGCGCCAGAGGGGCGCTAGGGGGTGGCAACAAGCCTGCACGGCGCGACCACTGATGTCAGCTGTGATTCCCCTTGCAACGGCACCAGAAGAATGCTGTTAGCACTCTCCGGCAATCGAAACTAGAAGAACGTAGTTGACGACTCACCGGCACGTAGGATCGTAGCAGTTTTCGAGGGTAGAATATTTGACCCAAATTTGTTGATCGCCAAAACAGGAGGTGAGAGAATACTCTCGAGTATTAGCAGTTGAATTTGTCAGATTCAACCACACCTGAAAGATTATTATCTGCAAGCAAAGTACTAATAGCAAAGTAGTATGATAACAACCGTGTCAGAAACGATCTGTTGACACGGCAGACTATTTCTAACGATTGTATCAATGGCGCCAAGTTGCCTCGTTGACGGAAGTTGTCAGTTCCCGTCAACGACCAGCGAATCAAGATTGTAGCAGGTAGCAGCAGTGTAACGAGCAATAGCAGCGGCAAGGAACAGCAGTAGTGACAGCAGTAGGAAGTAGCAACAGTAGCAAGCAAGAGTAGTAGCAACAGTAGCAGCAGTAGCAACAGTAGTAACAGTAGCAGAGCAAGACAAATAACAGCAGTAGCAACAGTAGTAACAGCAGTAGAGCAAGACAAGTAACAGCAGCAGTAGGAAAAACTCGTAGGCAATGGTTCAGTGATTTGTTTCGATGATATTCATCATGCAACAGTTATAACACTGAGACATATGTGGCTAGCTCCCGTTCGTCAATGTGATGTAGGCATGCATTCCGTGTGTCGTCATACGTGCTTAGGGAAAAGAACTTGCATGACATCTATTGTCCATCCCTCCCGTGGCAGCGGGGTCCAAAAGGAAACTATGGGATATTAAGGTTCTCCTTTCAATAAAGAACATGACCAACGCATTAGCACTTGGTGAACACATGAACTCCTCAAACTATGGTCATCACCGGGAGTGGTAATTGTCACTCCGGGGTTGCCGGATCATAACGCATAGTAGGTAACTACAACTTGCAAGATCGGATCTAAAACACACATATATTGGTGACAACATAATAATTTCAGATCTGAAATCATGGTACTCGGGCCCTAGTGACAAGCATTAAGCATGGCAAAGTAGTAGCAAAATCAATCTCAGAGCATAGTGGATACTAGGGATCAATCCCCATCAAAACTAACTCGATTACATGATAGATCTCATCCTACTCATCACCGCCCAGCGAGCCTATGAATAGATTACTCACGGACGACGAAGAGCTTCATGGAATTGGAGAGGGAAGAAGGTTGATGATGACGATGGCGACGATTACCCCTCTCCGGAGCCCAAGACGGACTCCAGATCTTCCATCCAGATGGAGAACAGGTGGTGGCGGCGCCTCCGTATCGCAAACGCGACGAAAACTTCTCTCTTTATTTTTTCTGGGATGAAAGGGAACTTATAGACCTGAGATTGGGGGCGGCAGAGCCGTGTGGGCCCCACAAGCCTGCCCACCGCCACCAGGGGGTGGCGGAGCCAGGGCTTGTGGCCCACTGGCCCACCCCCTCAGGTGGAACTTGGCGCAGATATTTTTCATATTGTCCAAAAATGCTCCCCCTAAATTTTCAGGACGTTTGGAGAACTTTGATTTCTGCACAAAAATAACACCAAAGCAATTCTGCTGAAAATAGCGTCAGTCCAGGTTAGTTCCATTCAAATCATGCAAATTAGAGTCGAAAACAAGGGCAAAAGATTTGGAAAAGTAGATACGATGGAGACGTATCAACTCCCCCAAGCTTAAAACATTGCTTGTCCTCAAGCAACTCAGTTGACAAACTAAGAGAGAAAGAAAAACTTTGACAAACTCTGTTTGATCTTGTTGTTGCAACTATGTCTAACTCATAACCAGAATTTCAGCAAGATCACAAGTTAACCACATAAGCAAATGACACAAAGATCTCATGGTAAACTAATATCAATGACATAATCAGCTAACGTGCAAATAATAATGAGTTTCAAATACCAACACTACAATCAAAACAAGCATGAAGCAATATGAATAGGTGGTATCTCGCTAGCTCTTTCTGAGACTGCAAAACATATATGCAGAGCACTTTCAAAGATCAAGGGCTGACTAAACATTGTAATTCATAGCAACGAAGATCCAGTCATAGTCATACTCAATATCAATCAAAAGCAAAGCATAAAAATTACAGAGGTGCTCTCTAATTGGTGCTTATAAAAGAGGAGGATGACTCAACAGGAAAATAAATAGACAGGCCCTTCGCAGAGGGAAGCATTGATTTGCAGAGGTGCCAGAGCTCAAGCTTTGAAAACAGAGATAATAATTTTGGGTGGCATGCTTTCATTGTCAACGCAATGACCAAGAGTTCTCAATATCTTCCATGCTACTCATGCTATAGGCGGTTCCCAAACAGAAAACTAAAGTTTTAACTCCCCCACCACCAATCAATCACACTCCACGACTAGCCGAATCCTCTGGTACTGTCCATACTAACATCAATCCGGGGGGAGTCTTGTTATACAGTTATGTTTTCGATTTAAGCGTGGAACTGGGCATTCCAATTACCGGCCCCTTTCTCGTGAATGACAGTGAATAAACACATGTCGAGGATAACACTCCTGGCATGGAAGATACCAATAGCCCCCTGTCACCATATGAGCGGTTCGGGCATGCAAAACAGATTATTTCTTCAAGGTTTAGAGAATGGCACATGCAAATTTACTTGGAACGGTGGGTAGATACCGCAAATAGGTAGGTATGGTGGACTCTCATGGAAAAACTTTTGGGTTTATGGAAGTAGATGCACAAGCAGTATTTCGCTTAGTACAAGTGAAGGCTAGCAAAAGACTGGGAAGCGACCAACTAGAGAGCGACAACAGTCATCAAGATGCAATGAGTTTGACTAACATTGAATGCAAGCATGAACATGATATAAATCACCATGAACACCAACATCATAGAGGCTATGTTGATTTTGTTTCAACTACATGCATGAACATGCGCCAAGTCAAGACACTTGAAACATTCAAAGGAGAATACCATCCTATCATACTACATCATAGTCATCTCAAAATCTATGTTGGCATTCAAGACAAACCATTATAAGCTCTCAGCTAAATAAGCATGGCATCAGAAACTATGATCTCTAAGTTGTCATTGCAAACATGGTTCTCTCACAACAAAGCTGAATCTGGGTCGACAAGCTAGTCATATTTACAAAAACAAAATAGATAGAGTTCATACCAGCTTTTCAGTCTCAGTCACTTCATCATATATCATCATTATTGCCTTTCACTTGCACGATTGAACGATGTGAACAATAATAAGAGTGCTCGTGCATTGGACTAAGCTGAATCTGTAGGCAAACACAAAGGAGAAGACAAAGTAATATGGCTCTTTGAAAGCTAAACAGGCAAGCATGCAACAACCACTAAGCATTGGAACCAATATCTTCTACCTTGACACAAAGAAAAAGAAAACTATTTACACGGGAAAGCTCCCAACAAGCAAAAGAAGAAAGAAAAATCTTTTTGGGTTTTCTCAAAAGGACAAAAAACAAGAAAACAAGAAAACGAAAATAAACTAGCATGGATAATACAGTGGCAAAGTGTAAACACCGGCTAAAAAGTGAAAGCATAAGCATGAATGTAAGGTCGGTGAGAACACGTACTCCCCCAAGCTTAGGATTTTGGCCTAGCTTGGTCTACTCCCATGGTGGGAAATCACCAGCTCCAGGATACTCCGGAGCAGACTGTGGATGCCACTTCCGTGTGAGCTTCTCTGGCTCCCACTGATAAACTGGTGTCTCGTACTCGACTGGCTGCTCGGGCACGGGCACCTGTGGTTGGGCCAAGCCCCAATATGCGTAGATGTCCGAGGGCATAATAGTGTACATGCATGCATGAATATCGAACAAAGAAGGAGCAGGCAAAGTAATAGTCTCTCGAGTACCCTGACTAAATACCAGGTCATAAATCATCCGTCTACTAGCATCTCTATCCAGAAAATCATGGCAAACCATGTTGTCATAATCCAGATATTTCTCAGGGAGAAGCATCTCTCCTTCCTCTCCCAGTCTAATGGGTATCTCAAAGTGTCTGGCAAGACGGGTAGCGTAGATACCTCCATAGACGACACCCTTGGAACGGTTGATGTTCAACCGCTGGGCCACTATAGCACCTAGGCTGTAAATCTTATCGTTATAAAGGCCTTCACGCAAAACCGCAAGGTCTGGAGAACTAAGTGATCCAGCCTCCCCACGGCCAATCAAATATTTTCCCACAAATAGTGAGAAGTACCAAAGCACAGGAAAATGTATGCTAGCAATTCTAGCGCGAGACACTCCTCTCTCCTCTCCAACAGCAATAGAACCAATGAAATCCTCCAAGTCCCGTGGAAGAGGGTCACGGATATCCCCAACATAAGGTAATTTGCATACATTGCAAAAATCATGTAGCGTCATGCACTGGGGGACATCGTATATCATGAACTCAACCATGGGAGGATTCTTCCTCGGATAAAAGTTGAAGCTTTGAATGAAAGTATTGGTGAGGAGGAGGTACTGTGAGCACTTATGTGCAACGAACGCGGTAAGACCTGCGTTCTCCACCAAGTAATAAAAGTCTTCATAAAGTCCGGCGGCGCGCAAAAATTCATCACTTGGCCACTCGCACGCTCGAACTTCTGTGACTCGGGGAACTATGTACTTGGGGTGGTTCTTCTCATCCTCCTTGTGGTTACGGCTTGAAGAGCCTCTCAAGAACCTCTTCATCTTTTCCTTTTTCTAGCTCTGAAAAATTCTGAAATTTTTAGAGACTTCGAAAGAAAAGTGAATAAAGATTAACCCAACTTGTAGCAACTACTCCTACTAGTGCCTAGAGACCGTATCACGCGCTAAAACTACTTGGGACCAGCTAAAATCAACATTTCTAGCTCAAGAACAGGGTCACCAAGGTAGTACGAATTCGCGAAGGATAAAGCACTAGAGCAAAAACTAATTGGACAAATGGAGGAGTCACTTACCAAGGAGTAATTTCCCCAAAACGGTTCGGAGAATGGTGCTTTGAGCAAGGAGATCGAAAATCACAGCCAAATGAGCAAGAACACGGGTTTGAGGTGAGAAACATTTTTTCTGGAGGTGGAAGAAGAGGCTGGGAGCTAGAATGAGTGGAGGGGTCCCTGTGGGCCCCACAAGCTTGCACTCCGCCACCAGGGGGTGGCGGTGGCAGGGCTTGTGGCCCACTGGTCTGGCCCCCAGGCCAGCTCTCAGGCCCAGTAATTTTCAAAAATTCCAGAAAAAATCATACTAAATTTTCAGGACCATCGGAGAACTTTTATTTTCGAGGTATTTTTGTCCGGGACGCTAAAACAGAAACAGGAAAAGCTAAACTAATTCTATCATTTTTCTTCTAAGCAAGAGAAAATGAAAGCTTTAAAACAGAGGTATGTGACTCTTTGATTCATCCGTTTCATGGTCATCGAAAGAAATCCGTCAATGGGGTTGATCAAGTCCTCATGACAAAAACTTCTCGAATCTCAAGAGAGAACGGAGAATTTTCTGATAGCCACTAAGTCACCTCAATGGGGATATGTATCTCCCCAACAAGCAAATCATACTTCATCCTGACACGAGGAATAGGGCATTCAAAGCTCCCAATAAGAATCGATGAAGTCTTTTCAATAGCATTGATGCAATGTACTTGATATCGTTTCTTCGGAAAGTGCACCATGTGCTCATTACCGTTGACATGGAAAGTGACATTGCCTTTGTTGCAATCTATAACAGACCCTGCAGTGTTTAAAAAGGGTCTTCCGAGGATGACAGCCATGGCATCGTCCTCGGGAATATCCAAGATAACACGGTTTGTTAAGATAGTGGAGTTAGCAACCACAACAGGCACATCCTCGCAAATGCCGATAGGGAAAGCAGTTGATTTGTCGGCCATTTGCAGAGAAATTTCAGTGGGTGTCAACTTATCCAATTCAAGTCTACGATAAAGAGAGAGCGGCATAACACTAACACCGGCTCCAAGGTCACATAAGGAAGTTCTTACGTAGTTTTCTTTAATGGAGCAAGGTATAGTGGGCACTCCGGGATCACCAAGTTTCTTAGGAGTTCCACCTTTGAAAGTGTAGTTGGCAAGCATGGTGGAGATCTCAAGATCCGGTATCTTCCGCTTATTAGTCACGATATCTTTCATGTACTTGGCATACGGAGACATCTTGAGCATATCAGTTAACCGCATCTGCACAAAGATGGGTCTTATCATCTCAACGAAGCGCTCAAAATCCTCATCATCCTTTTTCTTGGATAGCTTAGGAGGGAAGGGCATAGTTCTCTGAACCCATGGCTCCCTTTCTTTACCATGCTTCCTAGCAGTGAAGTCATTCTTATCGTATTTTTAGGTTGTGGGTTATCAGGATTAACCGTAGGTTCAATCTCCACATCATCATCATTGCTAGGTTGAGCATTATTATGAACATCACTGTCCATATTGTCAACAGGTTCATGTTCATCACTAGATTGTGTTTCTGCATCAGACGCAGAAATATCATTTGGTTCTTCCGGTGCGACAGTACTTGGTGAACTGGCATGTAGGTTTCTATCATCCTTCTTCTTCTCCTTAGGATGACTAGGTGTATCAGCATTGATTCCTTGAGAATCTTGATCAATTCTCTTAGGATGACCTTCAGGATACAAAGGTTCCCGAGTCATTTTGCCTCCTCTAGTACTGACTCTGACAGAGTTGTCATTTAATTCATTGAGCAGGTCATTCTGAGCTTTAAGTACTTGTTCTACCTGAGTAGTAATCATAGAGGCATGTTTACTCAGAAGCTTCAGATCATTGACATTTCTGTCTACACAAGCACTTAAATGGCTAAGCATGCGAGTACTTTGTTCCAAATGTCTGCTAACATAATCATTGAAACTCTGTTGTTTGGCAACAAAGTTGTCAAATTCATCAAAGCATAGGCTAGCAGGTTTGTCAAAAGGAATATCACTCTCATCAAACCTACGCAGAGAATTCACTTCTACTACCTGTATCGGGTTATCGAGACCATGGATCTCTTCGATAGGTGGTAGATTTTTGACATCTTCAGATTTAATGGCTTTCTCTTGCATAGATTTCTTGGCTTCTTGCATATCTTCAGGACTGAGGAACAGAATACCTCTTTTCTTTGGAGTTGGTTTAGGAGGTGGTTCGGGAATAGTCCAAGCATTATCGTTGATCAAGATGTTATTCAGTAGGGTCTCAGCTTGTTCTACAGTTCGTTCCCTAAAAACACAACCGGCACAACTATCTAGGTGGTCTCTAGAGGCATGGGTAAGTCCGTTATAGAGGATATCAAGTATCTCGTTCTTCTTAAGAGGGTGATCAAGCAAAGCATTCTGTAGCTGGACGAGCCTCCCCCAAGCTTGTGGAAGACTCTCTTCTTAGAGTTGAGCAAAGTTGTATATTTCCTGCAAGGCAGCTTGCTTCTTATGGGCAGGGAAATATTTCTCATAGAAGTAATAGACCATCTCCTGGGGACTACTCACACATCCAGGAGCAAGAGAGGTGAACCAGACTTTAGCGTCATCCTTTAGAGAGAAAGGAAACAGCTTAAGGACATAGTAGTGGCGGATCTTCTCCTCATTAGTGAAAAGGGTGGCTATATCGTGTAGTTTGGCAAGATGGGCTACGACCCTCTCACACTCATAACCGTGAAAAGGATCAGATTCGACTAGAGAGATTATCTCAGGATCGATAGAGAATTCATAATCCTTATCGGTGATAAAGATAGGTGAAGTGGCAAACTTCGAGTCGTATTTCATCTTAGCTTTCAGAGATTTTTCCTTCCACGTGAGAAGTAATTTCTCAGTGTCATAGACATCCTTACACGCAAGAAAATTCTCAGCTATCTCTCCCTCCATAACATAACCCTCAGGTATATCAGGCAATTCATATCTAGGAGAGCTAGATATAGCAGGAGCAAAACCAGGTTCTATCTCAATAGTATCGGCAGTTTCAGAAGCATCACGAGCATTGGCACTAACTCTAGCAATATGAGCATCAAGGAACACCCCTAGTGGAACATCATGCAAAGTAGTATCTCTAGCAGTATCAAGCATAGCATCATCAGGCAAAATAGCATATCTAGCAGTATCAAGCATAGCATCTCTAGCAATATCAAGCATAACGTCATCAGGCATAGTATCAAGCATAGCATCTCTAGCAGTAGCATCATAAGCATCATCAAGCACATGCGACATATCAAGATTTCTAGCAGGAGGTGATGTCGCAAACTTACTCATAACTGAAGGTGAATCAAGTGCAGAGCTAGATGACAATTCCTTACCTCCCCTCGTAGTTGAGGGCAAGACTTTAGTTTTCGGATCCTTTAGATTCTTCATAGTGATCAGCAGATATAAATCCCAAGTGACTCACAGAATATAGCAATACCTCCCCGGCAACGGCGCCAGAAAAATGCTTGATGTCAGCTGTGATTCCCCTTGCAACGGCACCAAAAGAATGCTGTTAGCACTCTCCGGCAATCGAAACAAGAAGAATGTAGTTGACGGCCCACCAGCGTGTGGGATCATAGCAGTTTTCGAGGGTAGAGTATTCGATCCAAATTTGTTGATCGCCAAAACAAGAGGTGAGAGAATACTCTCGAGTATTAGCAGTTGAATGTGTCAGATTCAACCACACCTGAAAGATTAGTATCTGCAAGCAAAGTAGTAACAGCAAAGTAGTATGATAACAACGGTGTCAGGAACGATCTGTTGACACGGCAGACTATTTCTAACGATTGTACCAACGGCGCCAAGTTGCCTCGTTGACGGAAATTGTCAGTTCCCATCAACGACCAGCGAATCAAGATTGTAGCAGGTAGCAGCAGTGTAACGAGCAATAGCAGCGGCAAGGAACAGTAGTAGTGACAGCAAGTAGCAAGAGTAGCAAGCAACAGTAGTAGCAACAGTAGCAGCAGAGCAAGACAAGTAACAGCAGTAGCAACACTAGTAACAGTAGTAGAACAAGACAAGTAACAGCAGCAGTAGGACAAACTCGTAGGCAATGGGTCGGTGATTTGTTTGGATGATATTCATCGTGCAACAGTTATAACACGGAGAGATATGTGGCTAGATCCCGTTCGTCAATATGATGTAGGCATGCATTCCGTGTGTCGTCATACGTGCTTAGGGAAAAGAACTTGCATGACATCTATTGTCCATCCCTCCCGTGGCAGCGGGATCCAAAAGGAAACTATGGGATATTAAGGTTCTCCTTTTAATAAAGAACCGGACCAACACATTAGCACTTGGTGAACACATGAACTCCTCAAACTATGGTCATCACCGGGAGTGGTTCCCGTTATTGTCACTCCGAGGTTGCCGGATCATAACACATAGTAGGTAACTACAACTTGCAAGATCGGATCTAAAACACACATATATTGGTGACAACATAATAATATCAGATCTGAAATCATGGCACTCGGGCCCTAGTGACAAGCATTAAGCATGGCAAAGTAGTAGCAACATCAATCTCAGAACATAGTGGATACTAGGGATCAATCCCCATCAAAACTAACTCGATTACATGATAGATCTCATCCTACTCATCACCGCCCTCCGAGCCTACGAATAGATTACTCACGAACGACGAAGAGCTTCCTGGAATTGGAGAGGGAAGAAGGTTGATGATGACGATGGCAACGATTTCCCCTCTCCGGAGCCCAAGACGGACTCCAGATCTGCCCTCCAGATGAAGAACAGGTGGTGGCGGCGCCTCCGTATCACAAATGCGGCGAAAACTTCTCTCTTTATTTTTTCTGGGATGAAAGGGAACTTATAGACCTGAGATTGGGGGTGGCAGAGCCGTGTGAGCCCCACAAGCCTGCCCACCGCCACCAGGGGGTGGCGGAGCCAGGGCTTGTGGCCCACTGGCCCACCCCCTCAGGTGGAACTTGGAGCAGATATTTTTCATATTTTCCAAAAATGCTCCCCGTAAATTTTCAGGACGTTTGGAGAACTTTGATTTGTGCACAAAAATAACACCAAGGCAATTCTGCTGAAAACGGCGTCAGTCCAGGTTAGTTCCATTCAAATCATGCAAATTAGAGTCCAAAACAAGGGAAAAAGAGTTTGGAAAAGTAGATACGATGGAGACGTATCAGCCACCCCCCCCAGGCCGCGCCATGGGGGCTTGTGGGCACCCTGCTGGCCCACTTGCCCCCCTCTTTTATCAAGGAGGAGCTTTTTCGTGGTTTCGCCGCCGCCACGAGGCGGAACTTGAGCAGAACCAATCTAGAGCTCCGGCAGGACGATCCTGCCGAGGAAACTTCCCTCCCGGAGGGGGAAATCGTCTCCATCGTCATCACCAACACTCCTCTCATCGGGGGGGACTTGTCACAATCAACATCTTCATCAGCACCATCTCATCTCCAAACCCTAGTTCATCACTTGTAACCAATCTCCGTCTCGCGACTCCGATTGGTACTTGTAAGGTTGCTAGTAGTGTTGATTACTCTTTGTAGTTGATGCTAGTTGGATTATTTGGTGGAAGAGTTTATGTTCAGATCCTTGATGCTACTCATTACACCTCTGATCATGATTATGATTATGCTTTGTGAGTAGTTACTTTTGTTCCTGAGGACCTGGGATAAGTCATGCTAATAATAGTCATGTGAATTTGGCATTCGTTCAGTATTTTGATATGACTAGTTAGCATGCACGTGCAACGCACGACTAACCGAATAATTTATAAATTGCTTTTAATATTAAAAATTTAGTGTATATATATATATATATATGTAGCTGCAAAAATATTGAAACACACACAATATACACATTACTTGCACTCCATTGAAAAATTGAAAACAAATGTATTCAGTGGAATAATGGAAAAAATGTTTGGAGTAACATAAGACAAGGAGACCATGATCAGCAACAAATCATTTTGCTAAATTGGGTATGATCAAGTTGAAATTCATATCTCTTTTCAAATTCCACGTAAAAAGCCACTTGAATTATGTGGAAATAAAATAATTTCCCAAACATCATCGGAAAAATGTTGCACAATTGTGGAATAATCCAAAACAATTATTATTAAGGAAAACAACATCACCCTCGATGTTGGTGTGGACCCCACCATCAAAACAGAGTCATTTTTGCATTTAAAAGTGCTCTTAAATTCCATGAAAAAATCCAAACATATTCCAATGGGCCCAATTATTTTTGTGGTCATTCAAAATACTGTAAGATATGTGTTGGACCATGTCACACATTTTTTTCTATAGGGAATAGTTGCTGAAATTAAATAAAGCAGAAAATAATAAAAGAAAGCAGAAACAAAAAAAATTAAGAAAAAATAAAAAGAAGAAAGCTACTAGGCACTTAGGCCCATCTGGTACAGGCTGGCCCGGCCCAGCTAGGGTGGCCTTTCTCCCACCTCCCGACAGAGGCAGGGGAGGCCATGGCGCCACAGTCGTCCGCGCGCGGATGCCCTCGCCGGTGAGCATCCCACGGCTCCCCGACACGGATAATGCCACCCTGAGCGTCTCTCCAACCCTAGACTCCTTTTCGCCTCGCCTCGCGCCCCCAAGGAGCTCCTCTCCTCTCTTGCCCCTTCCCCATGTCCGGCCGAACGCCGCCATGGCCATGCTACGTTGAGCTCACGACCACCGCCCGCCTCGCTCCTCTCCGTCGAGCCAGACGCTCCACGACATCCTCCTCGACCCCCTCGAGCTCTGGATCGAACTGGAGCACGACGCAGCTTCGCCCCGTTCCTCTTCTTCAACGTCGGACCCGAGAGCTCACCGTCGTCGATCTCTTCTCTCTGAGCTCCTCCGACTGCACCGGGCCTTCCCATCGACGCTGATGAGCTCCTCTCGCCGCTCCTTCGCCTCTGTGCGCTCCCGTAGCGGTGGCATGTGGCGGCGGCGAGGAGGGGAGAGAGAGAGGAGGGAGATGGAAGTGGGGAGTGGGCGCCACCACGTCGTGCTACTGCAACAACTAAAAGACCTTCCAACGGCGCCAGAAATAGTCGTGTTAACGGCACCAGGAATCCTTCTGCTATGGCTACGCCTTAAGGGACTTCCTAGGCAAATATGCAAAGGATTTCCCCCGTGGCCTTGGAGCCTTGCGTTGGTGTTCCCTCGAAGCGGAAAGGATGATGTAGCGCAGCGGTGGTAAGTATTTCCCTCAGTTTGAGAACCAAGGTATCGATCCAGTGAAGGAGTATCACAAGTGCCTGCACAAACACAAAGAACTTGCTCCCAACGCTATGAAGGGGTTGTCAATCCCTTATAGATTGTTCGCCAAGTGAGAACTGAAAGCAACAAAGTAACAAAGCAAAGTAAAAGCGAAAGTGGAAACGATAGATGTGAATAGACCCCGGGGCCGTAGTGTTTACTAGTGGCTTCTCTCATGAAAGCAAGTAGGCGGTGGGTGAACGAATTACTGTCGAGCAATTGATAGAACCGCGCAAAGTCGTGACGTCATCTATGGCAATGATTATATCTATAGGCATCACGTCCAAAACAAGTAGACCGATACTTTCTGCATCTACTACTATTACTCCACACGTCGATCGCTATCCAGCATGCAACTAGTGTATTAAGTCCAAAAGAACAGAGTAACGCCTTAAGCAAGATGACATGATGTAGATGGACAATCTCATATCAACGACAGAGCCCACCTTGTTACCCTTGATGGCAACTATTCAATGTGTGCCTTGCTGCCCCTACTATCACTGGGAAAGGTCACCACATGGTAAGAACCCAAAACCAAGCACTTCTCCCATTGCAAGAATCATAGATCTAATTGGCCAAACAAAACCCAAGACTCGGAGAGACTTACAAGGATATCAAATCATGCATAAAAGAAATCAGCAAAGACTCAAATATATATCATAGATAATCTGATCACAAATCCACAATTCATCGAATCTCGACAAACACGCCGCCGAAGAAGATTACATCGGATAGATCTCCATGAAGATCATGGAGAACTTTGTATTGAAGATCCAAGAGAGAGAAGAAACCATCTAGCTACTAACTACGGACCCGTAGGTCTGAAGTGAACTACTCACGAGTCATTGGAGGGGCGATGATGATGATGAAGAAGCCCTCCAACTCCAAAGTCCCCTCCGGCAGGGCACCGAGAAGGGTCTCCAGATGAGATCTCGTGGAAACGGAAGCTTGCGGCGGCGAAAAAGTATTTTCGTGGATCCCTTGATTTTTTTCTGATTTTTAGGGAATATATTGGCGCAAGATCTAGGTCAGGGGGCGCTCAGGGAGGCCACAAGCCTGCCCACCGCCGCCTCCCTCTGGTGGCGGGGTGGGGGCTTGTGGGCTCCGTGTAGCCCTCCTGGCTTGGCCCACAGGCCCCCTGATCTTCTTCCCTTCGGGAAAAAAATCATTTCGGGGATTTTATTCCGTTTGGACTCTGTTTCAAAATCAGATCTGAAAAGATTCAAAAACACAGAAAGAATAGGAACTGACACTTGGCACTGAATTAATAAGTTAGTCCCAAAAAAGATATAAAAGGTACATAAAACATCCAAAGATGACAAGATAACAGCATGAAACCATCAAAAATTATAGATACGTTTGAGACGTATCACGCCGCGAGCTCGACCTCCTTCGTTGGTGGCTGTCCCACGCTCGAGGGAGGGATGAGATCTGGTGGGATTACGTGCTGCAGGATGGGTGGTGGAGGTGGAGCACGGTCAGTCATGGGAATTTGCTAAGTGCACACATAGATGCATTAGGTAAATGCTGGCTATTGGATTAGGATTTATGGGACTAATTGTGTGGTGTTGATTGCTTCGTGTATTTTGTTGTACTAATTGATGGGTGCACGTAAGAAAGTTCTCGTTTGATTATTTAATAGTAGTATAGATGTATATTGTCTTTCCTCTAGTGGTGTTATGTGAACGTCGACTACATAACACTTCACCATTATTTGGGCCTAGAGGAAGGCATTGGGAAGTAGTAAGTAGATGATGGGTTGCTAGAGTGAGAGAAGCTTAAACCATAGTTTATGCGTTGCTTCGTAAGGGGCTGATTTGGATCCACTAGTTTAATGCTATGGTTAGACTTTGTCTTAATTCTTTTTTCGTAGTTACGGATGCTTGCGGGAGGGGTTAATCATAAGTGGGATTCTTGTCAAAGTAGGGGCAGTACCCAAGCGCCGGTCCACCCACATATCAGACAATCAAAGTAATGAACGCGAATCATATGAACATGATGAAACTAGCATGATAGAAATTCCCGTGTGTCCTCGGGAGCGTTTTTCCTCCTATAAGACTTTGTCCAGGCTTGTCCCTTGCTAGAAAAGGGATTGGGCCACTTTGTTGCACCGTTGCTACTTTTGTTACTTGTTGCTTGCTACGAATCATCTCACCACACAATCACTTGTTACCGACAACTTCAGTGCTTGCAGATTTTTCCTTGCTGAAAACCACTTGTCAGATCCTTCTGTGCCTCGTTGGGTTCGACAATCTTACTTATCGAAAGGACTATGATTGATCCCCTATACTTGTGGGTCATCAACATGCCCCGAGGCACTCCTCGGTCAATATCCAATAGCGAGACCTGGATGCCCATATTGGATCCTACATATTCTCCGAAGTTCTTATCGGTTCAACCTCAGTGTCAAGGATTCATATAATCCCGTATGTCATTCCCTTTGTCCTTCGGTATGTTACTTGCCCGAGATTCGATCGTCGGTATCCGCATACCTATTTCAATCTCGTTACCGGCAAGTCTCTTTACTCGTTCTGTAATACAAAATCCCGTGACATACACTTAGTCACATTGCTTGCAAGGCTTGTGTGTGATGTTGTATTACCGAGTGGGCCCCGAGATACCTCTACATAACACGGAGTGACAAATCCCAATCTTGATCCATACTAACTCAACGGACACCTTCGGAGATACCTGTAGAGCACCTTTATAGTCACCCAGTTACCTTGTGACGTTTGATGCACACAAAGTATTGCTCCGGTGCCAGTGAGTTATATGATATCATGGTCATAGGAACAAATACTTGACACGCAGAAAACTATAGCAATAAAACGACACGATCAATATGCTACATTCATAGTATGGGTCTAGTCCATCACATGATTCTCCTAATGATGTGATCGAGTTATCAAGTGACAACACTTGCACATAGTCAAAAAACCTTGACTATCCTTGATCAACTAGCTAGCCAACTAGAGGCTTGCTAGAGACATTGTTTTGTCTATGTATCCACACATGTATCTATGTTTTCATTCAATACAATTATAGCATGGATAATAAACTATTATCTTTAAATAGGAAATGAAATAATAACTATTTATTATTGCCTCTAGGGCATATTTCCAACATGTATATGTTATACTAATGCTCTTATAATGCCGCAAGACGCTAAAGATGTTAGTCTTTTATAGCCTAGGTCTTTCCCTCTTCTCGCATTTATGTAGTTTAGTCCAAAGATATAGCCCAATTCCTTTGATACTCACGCATACTTAGTATAGATCTGATGTAAGTCTTGCGAGTACTTTGGAGAGTACTAACAATTGTGTTGCTTCCCTTTTCCCCTTCGATACGATCATACCTGGCCAAACGGGTCGGGCTAAACAGGCCGGCCCGTGAGCCCGCCGACACGGCCCCCCATGGGCCAGGCACGACACGACTTAAACGGGTCGTGCGAGGCACGCGACACGCCTCGGGCCGTGCCTGGGCCTGAAGGTTGGGCACGTGGGTCGGCACGGCACGACCCGTTTATTTTATTTTACATATTTGTAGATATTTTTAATATATACATAATATATGGCCCAATAGGCCTAAAAATAAGCCCATGAGGCTAAAAATATGCAGCCCAATGATATGTCCATTTTGCCTCATGTTTTCATGTTGATATTTATCGCTTCTTGGGCTGTTATTTCACTTCACGGTACTATACTTATGCCTTTCTCTCTTATTTTGCAAGGTTTACATGAAGAGGGAGAATGCCGGCAGCTGGAATTCTGGCGTGAAAAAGGAGCAAAGTTGAGATACCTATTCTGCGCAACTCCAAACACCGTAAAAATCAATGAGGATTTTTTTCCGGATTTATAAAAAATACTAGGCCGAAGAAGCACCAGAGGGGCACCAGCAGGTGGCCACAAGCCTGCTTGGCGCGGCCACCCCCCCCCCCTAGTCGTGCCAAGGGGGCTTGTGGGCAGCCTGTTGGCCCACTGGCCCCCCTCTTCTGCTATATGAAGGGTATCGTCCAGAAAAAAATCAGGGAGGAGCTTTTTCATGGATTCGCCGCCGCCACGAGGCGGAACTTGAGCAGAACCAATCTAGAGCTCCGGCAGGACGATCGTGCCGGGGAAACTTCCCTCCCGGAGGGGAAAATCGTCGCCATCGTCATCACCAACACTCCTCTCATCAGAGGGGACTCGTTACCATCAACATCTTCATCAACACCATCTCATCTCCAAAACCTAGTTCATCACTTGTAACCAATCTCCGTCTCGCGACTCCGATTGGTACTTGTAAGGTTGCTAGTAGTGTTAATTACTCTTTGTAGTTGATGCTAGTTGGATTGTTTGGTGGAAGAGTTTATGTTCAGATCCTTGATGCTACTCATTACCTCTCTGGTCATGAATATGATTATGCTTTGTGAGTAGTTACTTTTGTTCCTGATAACATGAGATAAGTCATGCTAATAGTAGTCATGTGAATTTGGTATTCGTTCGGTAATTTGATATGTTGTATGTTGTTTTTTCTCTAGTGGTGTTATGTGAACGTCGTCTACATAACACTCCACCATTATTTGTGCCTAGAGGAAGGCATTGGGAAGTAGTAAGTAGATGATGGGTTTCTAGAGTGACAGAAGCTTAAACCCTAGTTTATGTGTTACTTCGTAAGGGGTTGCTTTGGATCCACTAGTTTAATGGTATGGTTAGACTTTGTCTTAATTAATCTTTCGTAGTTGCGGATGCTTGCGAGAGGGGTTAATCATAAGTGGGATGCTTGTCCAAGTAAGGGCAGTAACCAAGCGCCAGTCCACCCACATATCAAACTATCAAAGTAACGAACGCGAATCATATGAACATGATGAAAACTAGCATGGCAGAAATTCCCGTGTGTCCTCGGGAGCGTTTTTCCTCCTATAAGACTTTGTCCAGGCTTGTCCCTTGCTACAAAAGGGATTGGGCCACTTCGCTGCACCGTTGCTACTTTTGTTACTTGTTGCTTGCTACGAATCATCTCACCACACAATCACTTGTTACCGACAATTTCAGTGCGTGCAGATTTTAACTTGATGAAAACCACTTGTCAGATCCTTCTGCTCCTCGTTGGGTTCGACACTCTTATTTATTGAAAGGACTACGATTGATCCCCTATACTTGTGGGTCATCAAGACACTTTTCTGGCGCCGTTGCCAGGGAGTGGAGTGCCTTTGGTAAGTGGAACTTGGTAAGGAAACATTCATATAGTGTGCTGAAATTTTGTTGTCACTTGACACTATGGATACTAATCTTTTGAGGGGCTTGTTCCGGATATCTTCACCTTGAACAGAAGCACAAAGAGTTGCTCCTCAACCTGCTGCACCTACTGAAAATATTTGCTTAGAATTTCCTTCGGGTATGCTTAAGAAACTGCTGTCTAATCCTTTTACACGAGATGGAACATCACATCCAGACTTGCATCTAATCTATGTAGATGAAGTTTGTGGTTTATTTAATTTTGCAGGTTTGCCCGAGGATGAGGTCAAGAAGAAGGTCTTTCCTTTATCTTTTAAGGATAAGGCGTTGACATGGTATAGGCTATGTGATGATACTGGATCATGGGACTACAATCGGTTGAAATTGGAATTTCATCAAAAGTTTTATCCTATGCATTTAGTACGTCGTGATCAGAATTATACTTATCATTTTTGGCCTCGTGACAGAGAAAGCATCGCTCAAGCTTGGGGAAGGCTTAAATCAATGTTATATTCATGCCCCAATCATGAGCTCTCGAGAGATATTATCATTCAGAACTTCTATGCTCGGCTTTCTCATGATGATCGCACCATGCTTGATACTTCTTGTACAGGTTCTTTTATGAAGAGAGATATTGACTTCAAATGGAATTTATTGGAGAGAATTAAACGCAACTCTAAAGATTGGGAGCTTGAAGAAGGTAAGGAGTTAGGTATGAATTTCACATTTGATTGCGTTAAATCCTTTGTTGAGACAAATACTTTTTGTGACTTTAGCGCTAAGTATGGACTTGACTCTGAGATAGTAGCTTCACTGTGTGAATCCTTTGCTGCTCATATTGATCTACCCAAAGAGAAGTGGTTTAAATATCATCCTCATTTAGAAGTCAATGTAGTTAAATCCAATCCAGTTGTAGAGAGAGTCATTGCCTATAATGATCATGTTGTTCCCAGTGCTTACATTGAGAAACCACCTTTCCCTGTTAGGATAAAGGATCATTCTAAGGCTTCAACTGTGATACGTAGAGGCTACATTAGACCACCTACACCCCCTGAGCAAATTAGAGTTGAACCTAGCATTTCTATTATCAAATATCTTCTGTCCGACGATGTTGAGGGACATAATATTCACTTCTGTGAAGATGCTGCTAGAATTGCTAAACCTCACGCTAGAGATAAACATAGGCTTGTTGTTGGCATGTCTGTGGTCCCTGTTAAGATAGGAGATCATTGTTATCATGGTTTATGTGATGTGGGTGCTAGTGTTAGTGCAATACCTCAATCCTTATATGATGAAATTAAAGACGAGATTGCACCTGTTGAGATAGAGCCTATTGATGTCACTATTCAGCTTGCCAATAGAGATACTATCTGCCCTGTGGGAATTGTTAGGGATGTTGAAGTCTTGTGTGGTAAAACGAAGTATCCTGATGATTTCCTCATTCTTGCTGCCGCACAAGATAGCTTTTGTCCCATCATATTTGGCAGACCTTTTCTCAATAAGGTCAATGCTCATATTGATTGTGAGAAGCAAACTGTCACTTTTGGCTTTGAAGGTGTGTCACACGAGTTCAATTTCTCTAAGTTTCATAGACAACCTCATGAAAAAGAGTTGCCTAGTAGGGATGAAACTATTGCCCTAGCTTCTATTCCCGTGCCTCGTATTGATCCCTTAGAGCAATACTTGCTTGAGCATGAAAATGATATGCATATGGATGAAAGGGATGAGATAGATAGAGTTGTCTTAGAACAATATCCTATCCTTAAGAATAACTTGCCTGTTGAACTGCTTGGGGATCCACCCCCACCAAAGGATGATCCAGTGTTTGAGCTTAAACAGTTGCCTGATACTCTTAAGTATGCTTATCTTGATGAAAAGGAGATATATCCTGTCATTATTAGTGCTAGCCTCTCAGAGCATGAATCAAAGAAGTTACTAAAAACTCTGAGGAAGCACCATGCTGCTATTGGATATACTCTTGATGATCTAAAGGGCATTAGTCCCACTCTATGCCAGCACAAGATTCATCAAAGGAGATTGAATCCTAAGATGAAAGAAGTAGTAAGAAAAGAAATACTAAAGCTCCTCGAAGTGGGTATTATCTATCCTATTGCTCATAGCGATTGGGTGAGTTCGGTGCACTGCGTCCCTAAGAAGGGAGGCATTACAGTTGTCCCTAATGATAAGGATGAATTGATCCCACAGAGGATTATTACTGGCTATAGGATGGTGATCGATTTTAGTAAATTGAATAAAGCCACTAGGAAAGATCATTACCCTTTGCCTTTTATCGACCAAATGCTAGAAAGGCTGTCTAAACACACACACACACTTCTGCTTTCTAGACGGTTATTCTGGTTTCTCCCAAATACCAGTTGCACAATCTGATCAGGAGAAAACCAATTTCACCTGCCCTTTTGGTACCTCTGCTTATAGACGTATGCCTTTTGGCTTATGTAATGCACCTGCCACTTTTCAAAGATGTATGATGGTATATTCTCTGACTTTTGTGAAAAGATTGTTGAGGTTTTCATGGATGACTTTTCCGTTTACGGGTCTTCCTTTGATGATTGCTTCAGCAACCTCGATTGAGTCTTACAGAGATGTAAAGACACCAATCTTGTCTGGAATTGGGAGAAGTGCCACTTTATGGTTAATGAAGGCATCAGCTTAGGACATAAAATTTCTGAAAGAGGTATTGAAGTCGATAAGGCTAAGGTTGATGCAATCGAGAAAATGCCATACCCCATAGATATCAAAGGTATAAGAAGTTTCCTTGGTCATGCTGGTTTCTATAGAAGGTTCACTAAAGACTTCTGTAAGATTTATAGGCCTCTTACCAATCTCTTGCAAAAGGACATTCCTTTTGTTTTTGATGATGATTGTGAGGAAGCCTTAGAAATACTTAAGAGGGCTTTGATAACTGCACCTATTGTTCAACCACCTGATTGGAACTTACCTTTTGAAATCATGTGTGATGCTAGTGATTATGTTGTTCGTGTTGTTCTAGGGCAAAGAGTCGATAAGAAGTTGAATGTTATTCACTACGCTAGTAAAACTCTAGACAGTGCCCAGAGAAACTATGCTACTACGGAGAAGGTATTTTTAGCAGTCGTGTTTGCATGTGAAAAGTTCAGGTCTTACATAGTTGATTCCAAAGTCACTATTCACACTGATCATGCTACTATTAAGTACCTCATGGAGAAGAAGGACGCTAAACCTAGACTTATCAGATGGGTTCTCTTGCTACAAGAATTTGATTTGCACGTTGTTGACAGGAAGGGTGCTGATAACCCAGTAGCACATAACTTGTCTAGGTTGGAGAACGTTCTTGATGACCCACAACCTATTGATGATAGCTTTCCCGATGAGCAATTGAATGTCATCAATGCTTCACGTAGTGCATCGTGGTATGTTGATTATGCAAACTATATCGTTGCCAAATATATACCACCTAGTTTCACATACCAGCAAAAGAAGAAATTCTTCTTTGACTTGAGACATTACTTTTGGGATGATCCTCACCTTTATAAGGAAGGAGTAGATGGTGTTATTAGACCTTGTGTACCTGAACATGAATAGGGACAGATCCTATAGAAGTGTCACTCCGAGGCCTACGGAGGACACCATGCGGGAGATAGAACTGCACACAAGGTATTGCAATTAGGTTTCTATTGGCCCACTCTCTTCAAGGATGCCCGTAAATTTGTCTTGTCCCGTGATGAATGTCAAAGAATAGGTAATATTAGCAAACATTAGTAAATGCCTATGAACTATTCACTTGTCATTGAACCATTTTATGTTTGGGGCTTTGATTATATGGGACCTTTTCCCAAATCCAATGGGTATACTCATATCCTAGTTGTTGTTGATTACGTCACTAAGTGGGTAGAAGCTATCTCCACTAGCAGTGCTGATCACAACACCTCTATCAGGATGCTTAAAGAAGTTATTTTCCCTAGATTTGGAGTCCCTAGATATCTAATGACCGACGGTGGTTCACACTTCATTCATGGTGCTGTCCGTAAAATGCTTGCTAAGTACGATGTCAACCATAGAATTGCGTCTCCCTACCACCCTTAGTCCAGTGGTCAAGTAGAGCTAAGCAATAGAGAGATTAAACTGATTCTGCAAAAGACTGTCAACAGGTCTAGAAAGAATTGGTCTAAGAAGCTCGATGATGCACTGTGGGCTTATAAAACTGCCTATAAGAATCCCATGAGCATGTCTCCGTACAAAATGGTGTACGGTAAAGCATGTCATCTACCTCTTGAGCTAGAGCATAAAGCTTATTGGGCAATCAAAGAGCTCAACTTTGATTTCAAACTTGCCGGTGAGAAGAGGTTATTTGACATTAGCTCGCTTGATGAATGGAGAACTCAGGCATATGAGAATGCCAAGTTGTTCAAAGAGAAAGTTAAGAGGTGGCATGATAAGAGAATACAAAAGCGTGAGTTCAATGTAGGTGATTATGTCTTGCTATATAACTCTCGTTTAAGATTCTTTGCAGGCAAGCTTCTCTCTAAATGGGAAGGTCCCTATGTTGTTGAGGAAGTATATCGTTCCGGTGCTATCAAGATCAACAACACGGAAGGTAATTGTCCGAGAGTTGTAAATGGGCAGAGAATTAAGCATTATATCTCAGGTACTCCCATAAATGTTGAAAGCAATATTTTTTGGAATTATGCCCTAGAGGCAATAATAAATGTATAGTTATTATAATTCCTGTATCAAGATAATAGTTTATTATCCATGCTATAATTGTATTGAATGAAGACTCATTTACATGTGTGGATACATAGACAAAACACCGTCCCTAGCATGCCTCTAGTTGGCTAGCCAGTTGATCGATGATAGTCAGTGTCTTCTGATTATGAACAAGGTGTTGTTGCTTGATAACTGGATCACGTCATTGGGAGAATCACGTGATGGACTAGACCCAAACTAATAGACGTAGCATGTTGATCGTGTCATTTTGTTGCTACCGTTTTCTGCGTGTCAAGTATTTATTCCTATGACCATGAGATCATATAACTCACTGACACCGGAGGAATGCTTTGTGTGTATCAAACGTCGCAACGTAACTGGGTGACTATAAAGATGCTCTACAGGTATCTCCGAAGGTGGTAGTTGAGTTAGTATGGATCAAGACTGGGATTTGTCACTCCGTGTGACGGAGAGGTATCTCGGGGCCCACTCGGTAATACAACATCACACACCAGCCTTGCAAGCAATGTAACTTAGTGTAAGTTGCGGGATCTTGTATTACGGAACGAGTAAAGAGACTTGCCGGTAAACGAGGTTGAAATAAGTATACGGATACTTACGATCGAATCTCGGGCAAGTAACATACCGAAGGACAAAGGGAATGACATACGGGATTATACGAATCCTTGGCACTGAGGTTCAAACGATAAGATCTTCATAGAATATGTAGGATCCAATATGGGCATCCAGGTCCCGCTATTGGATATTGACCGAGGAGTCTCTCGGGTCATGTCTACATAGTTCTCGAACCCGCAGGGTCTCCACACTTAAGGTTCGACGTTGTTTTATGCGTATTTGAGTTATATGGTTGGTTACCGAATGTTGTTCGGAGTCCCGGATGAGATCACGGACGTCACGAGGGTTTCCGGAATGGTCCAGAAACAAAGATTGATATATAGGATGACCTCATTTGATTACCGGAAGGTTTTTCGGAGTTACCGGGAATGTACCGGGAATGACGAATGGGTTCCGGGAGTTCACCGGAGGGGGGCAACCCACTCCGGGGAAGCCCATAGGTATTTGGGGGGTCACACCAGCCCTTAGTGGGCTGGTGGGACAGCCCACCAATCCCCTATGCGCCAAGATAGAAAAATCAAAGGAAAAGAAAAAAAAAGGAAGAAGTGGGAAGGGGGAAGGACTCCCTCCCACCAAACCAAGTAGGACTCGGTTTGGGGGGGGAGAGTCCTCCCCCCTGGCTCGGCCGACCCCTTGGGGATCCCTTGGACCCCAAGGCAAGGTCCCCCTCCCTCCTCCTATATATATGGGGCTTTTAGGGCAGATTTGAGACGACTTTCTCATGGCTGCCCGACCACATACCTCCATAGTTTTTCCTCTAGATCGTGTTTCTGCGGAGCTCGGGCGGAGCCCTGCTGAGACAAGATCATCACCAACCTCCGGAGTGTCGTCACGCTGCCGGAGGACTCTTCTACCTCTCCATCTCTCTTGCTGGATCAAGAAGGCCGAGATCATCTCGAGCTGTACGTGTGCTGAACGCGGAGGTGCCGTCCGTTCGGTACTAGATCGTGGGACTGATCGCGGGATTGTTCGCGGGGCGGATCGAGGGACGTGAGGACGTTCCAGTACATCAACCGCGTTGTCTAACGCTTCTGTTGTGCGATCTACGAGGGTACATAGATCACTCATCCCCTCTCGTAGATGGACATCACCATGATAGGTCTTCGTGCGCGTAGGAAAATTTTTGTTTCCCATGCGACGTTTCCCACAGTGGCATCATGAGCTAGGTTCATGCGTAGATGTCTTCTCGAGTAGAACACAAAAGGTTTTGTGGGCGGTGATGTGCATTTTGCTGCCCTCCTTAGTCTTTTCTTGATTCCGCGGTATTGTTGGATTGAAGCAGCTTGGACCAACATTACTCGTACGCTTACGAGAGACTGGTTTCATCGTTACGAGTAACCCCCTTTGCTCAAAGATGACTGGCAAGTGACGGTTTCTCCAACTTTAGTTGAATCGGATTTGACCGAGGAGGTCCTTGGATGAGGTTAAATAGCAACTCATATATCTCCGTTGTGGTGTTTGCGTAAGTAAGATGCGATCCTACTAGATACCCTTGGTCACCACGTAAAACATGCAACAACAAAATTAGAGGACGTCTAACTTGTTTTTGCAGGGTATGATTGTGATGTGATATGGCCAATGATGTGATGTGATATATTGGATGTATGAGATGATCATGTTGTAATAGAAATATCGACTTGCACGTCGATGGTACGGCAACCGGCAGGAGCCATAGGGTTGTCTTTATACTAACATATGTGCTTGCAGATGCGTTTACTATTTTGCTAGGATGTAGCTTTAGTAGTAATAGCATAAGTAGCACGACAACCCCGATAGCAACACGTTGATGGATGATCATGGTGTGGCGCCGGTGACAAGAAGATCGTGCCGGTGCTTTGGTGATGGAGATCAAGAAGCACGAGATGATGGCCATATCATGTCACTTACGAATTGCATGTGATGTTAATCCTTTTATGCACCTTATTTTGCTTAGAACGACGGTAGCATTATAAGGTGATCTCTCACTAAAATTTCAAGACGAAATTGTGTTCTCCCCGACTGTGCACCATTGCTACAGTTCGTCGTTTCGAGACACCACGTGATGATCGGGTGTGATAGACTCAACGTTCACATACAACGGGTGCAAAACAGTTGCGCACGCGGAACACTCGGGTTAAGCTTGACGAGCCTAGCATGTGCAGACATGGCCTCGGAACACATGAGACCGAAAGGTCGATCATGAATCATATAGCTGATATGATTAGCATAGGGATGCTTACCACTGAAACTAATCTCGACTCACGTGATGATCGGACTTGGGATAGTGTAAGTGGATCATGAACCACTCAAATGACTAGAGAGATGTACTTTTTGAGTGGGAGTTTAGCATATAATTTGATTAAGTTGAACTCTAATTATCTTGAACATAGTCTAAGTCCACTTTGAATGTATTTGTGCTGTAGATCATGGCTCACGCAAGTGTCATCCTGAATTTTAATACGTTCCTAGAGAAAGCTAAGTTGAAAGATGATGGAAGCAACTTTGTAGACTGGGCTCGTAATCTTAAGCTAATCTTACAAGCTGGAAAGAAGGATTATATCCTTAATGCTGCGCTAGGAGATGAACCACCCGCTACGGCTGATCAGGATGTTAAGAACGCTTGGTTAGCACGTAAGGAGGACTACTCAATAGTTCAATGTGCAGTCTTGTATGGCTTAGAACCGGGACTTCAACGTCGCTTTGAGCGTCATGGAGAATTTGAGATGTTCCAGGAGTTGAAGTTTATCTTTCAGAAGAACGCCCGGATCGAGAGGTATGAGACCTCCGATAAATTCTATGCTTGCAAGATGGAGGAAAACTCGTCTGTCAGTGAACATGTGCTCAAAATGTGTGGGTACTCAAACCGTCTAGCTGAACTGGGGATTGAACTCCCGCAAGAAGCTATCACTGACAGAATCCTTCAATCACTGCCGCCAAGCTATAAAGGCTTTGTGTTGAACTACAACATGCAAGGGATGAACAAGTCTCCCGGCGAGTTGTTTGCGATGCTGAAAGTCGCAGAGTCTGAACTCCGTAAAGAGCATCAAGTGTTGATGGTGAGCAAGACCACTAGTTTCAAGAGAAACGGCAAAGGCAAGAAGGGAAATTCGAAGAAGAGCGGCAAGCCTGTTGCCAATCCGCCGAAGAAACCCAAGGCTGGACCTAAGCCTGAAACAGAGTGCTTCTATTGCAAGGGTATGGGTCACTGGAAGCGCAATTGCCCCAAGTATCTGGCAGATAAGAAGGCGGGCAAAGAAAAATCAGGTATATTTGATATACATGTTATTGATGTGTACTTAACCAGCTCTCGTAGTAGTGCCTGGGTATTTGATACCGGTTCTGTTGCTCACATTTGCAACTCGAAGCAGGAACTGCGGAATAGACGAAGGCTGGCGAAAGACGAAGTGACGATGCGCGTAGGAAACGGTTCCAAGGTTGATGCAATCGCCGTCGGCACAGTGTCACTTCAGCTACCATCGGGATTAGTGATGAACTTAAATCATTGTTATTTAGTGCCTGCGTTGAGCATGAACATTATATCTGGATCTTGTTTATTGCGAGACGGTTACTCTTTTAAGTCTGAGAATAATGGTTGTTCTATTTCTATGAGTAACATCTTTTATGGTCATGCACCGAATGTGAGAGGATTGTTCATATTGAATCTTGATAGCGATACACATATACATAACATTGAGACCAAAAGAGTTAGAGTAAACAATGATAGCACCATATTTTTATGGCACTGCCGTTTGGGTCATATTGGTGTAAAGCGCATGAAGAAACTCCATGCTGATGGACTTTTGGAGTCACTTGACTTTGATTCACTTGACACGTGCGAACCATGCCTCATGGGCAAGATGACTAAGACTCCGTTCTCCGGAACAATGGAGCGTGCAAGTGACTTGTTGGAAATCATACATACCGATGTGTGTGGTCCAATGAGCGTGGAGGCACGCGGCGGATATCGTTATTTCCTCACCTTCACTGACGATTTAAGTAGATATGGTTATGTCTACTTAATGAAGCACAAGTCTGAAACATTTGAAAAGTTCAAGCAATTTCAGAGTGAAGTAGAAAATCATCGTAACAATAAGATCAAGTTCCTACGGTCTGATCGTGGGGGTGAATATCTGAGTTTCGAGTTTGGTACTCACTTAAAACAATGTGGAATTGTTTCGCAGTTGACACCGCCTGGAACACCACAGCGTAATGGTGTGTCCGAACGTCGTAATCGTACTTTGTTAGAAATGGTGCGATCTATGATGTCTCTTACTGATTTGTCGTTATCGTTTTGGGGTTATGCATTAGAAACAGCTGCATTCACTTTAAATAGGGCACCATCAAAATCCGTTGAGACGACACCATACAAACTGTGGTATGGCAAAAGGCCAAAGTTGTCGTTTCTTAAAGTTTGGGGATGTGATGCTTATGTCAAAAAGCTTCAGCCTGAAAAGCTGGAACCCAAAGCGGAAAAATGCGTCTTCATAGGTTACCCAAAAGAGACAGTTGGGTACACCTTCTATCTCAAATCCGAGGGCAAAGTGTTTGTTGCTAAGAACGGAACTTTTCTCGAGAAGGAGTTTCTCTCGAGAGAATTGAGTGGGAGGAAGATAGAACTTGACGAGGTTGTTGAACCTCTCATCCCTCTGGATGGTGGCGCAGGGCAAGGGGAAACCTCTGTCATTGCGACGCCGGTTGAGGAGGAAGTTAATGATGATGATCATGAAACTCCAGTTCAAGTTTCTGTTGAACCACGCAGGTCGACGAGATCACGCGCTGCTCGAGAGTGGTACGGTAATCCCGTCTTATCAATCATGTTGTTAGACAACAATGAACCTGCAAATTATGAAGAAGCAATGGTGGGCCCAGATTCCAACAAATGGCTAGAAGCCATGAAATCCGAGATAGGATCCATGTATGAGAACAAAGTGTGGACTTTGGAGATACTACCTGAGGGCCGCAAGGCTATTCAGAACAAATGGATCTTTAAGAAGAAGACGGACGCTGATGGTAATGTGACCGTTTATAAAGCTCGACTTGTGGCAAAGGGTTTTTCACAAGTTCCAGGAATTGACTACGATGAGAATTTCTCTCCCGTAGCGATGCTTAAGTCCGTCAGAATCATGTTAGCAATAGCTGCATTTTTCGATTATGAAATCTGGCAGATGGATGTCAAAACGGCGTTCCTTAACGGTTTCCTTAAGGAAGAGTTGTATATGATGCAACCCGAAGGTTTTGTCGATCCTAAAAATGCTGACAAAGTGTGCAAGCTCCAGCGATCCATTTATGGACTGGTGCAAGCATCTCAGAGTTGGAACAAACGCTTTGATGAGGTGATCAAAGCATTTGGGTTTATACAAGTGGTTGGAGAATCTTGTATTTACAAGAAAGTGAGTGGGAGCTCTGTGGCGTTTCTAATATTATATGTGGATGACATATTACTGATTGGAAACAACGTAGAGCTTTTGGAGAGCATAAAAGGTTACTTGAATAAAAGTTTCTCTATGAAGGACCTAGGAGAAGCTTCTTACATTCTAGGCATTAAGATCTATAGGGATAGATCAAAACGCCTGATAGGACTTTCACAAAGCACATACCTTGATAAAGTTTTGAAGAGGTTCAAAATGGAACAGTCCAAGAAAGGGTTCTTGCCAGTGTTACAAGGTACGAGATTGAGTAAGACTCAGTGCCCAGCAACTGATGAAGATAGAGAGCATATGCGCTTCGTCCCCTATGCTTCAGCCATAGGCTCTATCATGTATGCAATGCTGTGCACTAGACCGGATGTTAGCCTGGCCATAAGTATGGCAGGTAGGTTCCAGAGTAATCCAGGAGTGGATCACTGGACGGCGGTCAAAAATATCCTGAAGTACCTGAAAAGGACTAAGGAGATGTTTCTCGTGTATGGAGGTGACGAAGAGCTCGCCGTAAAAGGTTACGACGCTTTGACACAGATCCGGACGACTCTAAGTCGCAAACCGGATACGTATTTATTCTTAATGGGGGTGCAGTAAGCTGGTGCAGTTCTAAGCAAAGCGTCGTAGCAGATGCTACATGTGAAGCGGAGTACATGGCTGCCTCGGAGGCGGCTAAGGAGGGTGTCTGGATGAAGCAGTTCATGACGGATCTTGGAGTGGTGCCAAGTGCACTGGATCCAATAACCTTGTTCTGTGACAACACTGGTGCCATTGCCTTAGCAAAGGAACCAAGGTTTCACAAGAAGACCAGACACATCAAACGACGCTTCAACCTCATCCGCGACTACGTCGAGGAGGAGGACGTAAATATATGCAAAGTGCACACGGATCTAAATGTAGCAGACCCGCTGACTAAGCCTCTTCCACGGCCAAAACATGATCGACACCAGAACTATATGGGTGTTAGATTTATTACAATGTAATTCGCATGATGATGTGAAGGCTAGATTATTGACTCTAGTGCAAGTGGGAGACTGTTGGAATTATGCCCTAGAGGCAATAATAAATGTATAGTTATTATAATTCCTGTATCAAGATAATAGTTTATTATCCATGCTATAATTGTATTGAATGAAGACTCATTTACATGTGTGGATACATAGACAAAACACCGTCCCTAGCATGCCTCTAGTTGGCTAGCCAGTTGATCGATGATAGTCAGTGTCTTCTGATTATGAACAAGGTGTTGTTGCTTGATAACTTGATCACGTCATTGGGAGAATCACGTGATGGACTAGACCCAAACTAATAGACGTAGCATGTTGATCGTGTCATTTTGTTGCTACTGTTTTCTGCGTGTCAAGTATTTATTCCTATGACCATGAGATCATATAACTCACTGACACCGGAGGAATGCTTTGTGTGTATCAAACGTCACAACGTAACTGGGTGACTATAAAGATGCTCTACAGGTATCTCCGAAGGTGGTAGTTGAGTTAGTATGGATCAAGATTGGGATTTGTCACTCCGTGTGACGGAGAGGTATCTCGGGGCCCACTCGGTAATACAACATCACACACCAGCCTTGCAAGCAATGTAACTTAGTGTAAGTTGCGGGATCTTGTATTACGGAACGAGTAAAGAGACTTGCCGGTAAACGAGGTTGAAATAAGTATACGGATACTGACGATCGAATCTCGGGCAAGTAACATACCGAAGGACAAAGGGAATGACATACGGGATTATACGAATCCTTGGCACTGAGGTTCAAACGATAAGATCTTCGTAGAATATGTAGGATCCAATATGGGCATCCAGGTCCCGCTATTGGATATTGACCGAGGAGTCTCTCGGGTCATGTCTACATAGTTCTCGAACCCGCAGGGTCTGCACACTTAAGGTTCGACGTTGTTTTATGCGTATTTGAGTTATATGGTTGGTTACCGAATGTTGTTCAGAGTCCCGGATGAGATCACAGACGTCACGAGGGTTTCCGGAATGGTCCGGAAATGAAGATTGATATATAGGATGACCTCATTTGATTACCGGAAGGTTTTTCGGAGTTACCGGGAATGTACCGGGAATGACGAATGGGTTCCGGGAGTTCACCGGAGGGGGGCAACCCACTCCGGGGAAGCCCATAGGTATTTGGGGGGTCACACCAGCCCTTAGTGGGCTGGTGGAACAGCCCACCAATCCCCTATGCGCCAAGATAGAAAAATCAAAGGAAAAGAAAAAAAGGAAGAAGTGGGAAGGGGGAAGGACTCCCTCCCACCAAACCAAGTAGGACTCGGTTTGGGGGGGAAGAGTCCTCCCCCCTGGCTCGGCCGACCCCTTGGGGATCCCTTGGACCCCAAGGCAAGGTCCCCCTCCCTCCTCCTATATATATGGGGCTTTTAGGGCAGATTTGAGACGACTTTCTCACGGCTGCCCGACCACATACCTCCATAGTTTTTCCTCTAGATCGTGTTTCTGCGGAGCTCGGGCGGAGCCCTGCTGAGACAAGATCATCACCAACCTCCGGAGCGCCGTCACGCTGCCGGAGAACTCTTCTACCTCTCCGTCTCTCTTGCTGGATCAAGAAGGCCGAGATCATCGTCGAGCTGTACGTGTGCTGAACGCGGAGGTGCCGTCCGTTCGGTACTAGATCATGGGACTGATCGCGGGATTGTTCGCGGGGCGGATCGAGGGACGTGAGGACGTTCCACTACATCAACCGCGTTGTCTAACGCTTCTGCTGTGCGATCTACAAGGGTACGTAGATCACTCATCCCCTCTCGTAGATGGACATCACCATGATAGGTCTTCGTGCGCGTAGGAAAATTTTTGTTTCCCATGCGACGTTTCCCACAATATTATCAATACCATAACTCCGGAAGAATACCTAAGGGATATTTATCAGCCTGTTTCAGACTCCGAAAACGAAGAGGTATGTGATTCGGTAAGAAAAGAGAGTCCAAAACTTTTCTAGTAGGAATTTTTCTCTGTCTTGGAATATTTGAAAAAATACAAAAAATTGGAAGTAGTCCGGAAAGTGCGCGAGGAGTCGACAAGCCTGCCCGGCGCGGGCCCACCCCCTGGCCGCGCCGGGAGGGCTTGTGGCCACCTCGTGCGCCTCCCGGACTCCGTTTTCGTGCAGGGTACCCCTTCTGGTCTGGAAAAAATCATTATATATACTCCCGTTTGGTCTGACCCCTGCATCATGTAGATTTCCTTTGTTTTTCGTTTCGAGCCTATTACTATTGCAGATCTAGATTTCTATTACTTCCCCAAAAGCTCCGAAGGACAAGATCTTCGAGAAGGTCATCAATCCCTACCTCACGGGAGTGCTGCAACACCCTCAATCTATCGAGATGCGTGAGGGGATGTTGCACATCCGTGATGTTGAGGGGGCCAAGAAGACCGAAAGCGTGGAGACGAGGCTCGAAGCAATGAAGCAACAAGTCTTCAAGTGCCAAGGGATGGTGGAGCGTGGACTCAACGCCAACCACATGATGATCACGGAGTTCACCAACAAGCACATGATTGATGCCAATGACATTGGGAAGCACCTCTCCAGGCTCTATGACAGGATTGATCAACTCTAGGCCCAGATCTATGACCTGCAGAACCAAAACAGTGAGTATGAGTATAGATTTAAATCAATACGGTTGGCTGCAGATTTGAGGATTCCGGAGACACGTTCATCTTTCCATGATGGAGCACCTATGCCTTGGAAGACGGAGGATCAAATCCATGTTGCAACAACTCCTTCACCACCACCAAAGGAAGACAACTAAACATGGGTATGGGCAATCCCCTTAGCTTGTGCCAAGCTTGGGGGAGTTGCCCCGGTATCGTATCACCATCACATCTTTTGCATTTACCTTTGTTTTAGTTTTCCTTTTCAGTTTTCTCTTTTCTCTAGTAGAATAAAAGTCTTAGTGTTTTAGTCTTGAGTTTTGCTTTGTGTCACCCCCGATGTATTCGAGCTCGTGAGCCATATAATAAAGAGTGTCTTAGTTGAAGGGCTTTGCCTCTTGCCATGATCAAAAGAGTGAGAAAAGAACAAAAGCATGAAAGATCATGTAATGAACTTATGGGAAGTGATGGCTTCACATATAAAAAGAATGAGGATTGAAACTTGTTGAGGGTAGGCAAACGTAGACCTTGGTCATGGTTGCAATTAATAGGAAGTGATAAAGAAGGAGAGGTTCACATATAAATATATCATCTCTGACACCATCTATGATTGTGAACACTCACTAAACTATTACATGCCTAAAAGTAGATGTTGGACAAGGAAGACAACATAATGAATTGTGTTTGCTTGGTTCCGAACAATGTTATATGATTAGAGATCCCTTAGCATGTGACAATTGCTTCCACCTCATATTAGCCAAAACTCTCGCACGAAGTAGAGATACTACTTGTGCATTGATACGTCTCCAACGTATCTATAATTTTTTATGGTTTCATGCTATTATCTTGTCAGACTTTGGATGTTTTGCATGCCTTTTATATATTTTTTGGGACTAACTTATTAACTCAGTGCCAAGTGCCAGTTCCTGTTTTTTCCATGTTTTTGACCCCTTTCAGAGGAGATTTTGAAATGGAGTCCAAATGGAATAAAATCCCCGAAAAGAATTTTTCCGTAACGGAAGAAGATCAGGAGACTTGAGAGCCAAGACAGGGGGGCCCAGGGGCCCCACAAGCCCTCACCCCATGGCTAAGGGGGGAGGTCGCGGCCCACAGGTTGTGGGCCCCCTGGACGCCCTCTGCCCTAGGGGTTGCGCCTATATATTCCCTAAAAATCCCAAAAAAATTAGGAGATCATTGAAAGTACTTTTCCGCCGCCGCAAGCTTCTGTCTCCGCAAGATCCCATCTGGGGCACGTTCTGGTGCCCTGCCAGGGGGGATTCGGATATGGAGGGCTTCTTCATCAACACCATGACCTCTCCGATGATGTGTGAGTAGTTCACCATAGACCTACGGGTCCATAGCTAGTAACTAGATAGCTTATTCTCTCTCTTGGATCTTCAATACAAAGTTCTCCATGATCTTCATGGAGATCTATCAGGTGTAATCTTATTTTGCGGTGTGTTTGTCAAGATCCGATGAATTGTGGATATATGATCAGATTATCTATGAATCTTATTTGAGTTTCTTCTGATCTCTCTTATGCATGATTTCATATCCTTGTAATTCTCTTCGGGTTGTGGGTTTTGTCTGGCCAACTAGATCTATGATACTTGCAATGGGAGAAGTGCTTGGTTTTGGGTTCATACCGTGCGGTGACCTCACCCAGTGACAGAAGGGGTAGCGAGGCACGCATCGTGTTGTTGCCATCAAGGGTAAAAGGATGGGGTTTTCATCATTGGTTTGAGATTATCCCTCTACATCATGTCATCTTGATTAAGGCGTTACTCTGTTCGTCATGAACTCAATACACTAGATGCATGCTGGATAGCGGTCGATGTGTGGAGTAATAGTGGTAGACGCAGAAAGTATCGGTCTACTTGTCTCGCACGTCATGCCTATATGTATGATCATTGACTTACATATCGTCATGACTTTGCGCGGTTCTATCAATTGCTCGATAGTAATTTGTTCACCCACCGTGATATTTGCTATTTTGAGAGAAGCCTCTAGTGAACACTATGGCCCCGGGGTCTACTCCACACTGATACGTCTCAAACGTATCTATAATTTTTGATGGTTTCACGCTGTTATCTTGTCAACTTTGGATGTTTTGTTTACCTTTTATATCTTTTTTGGGACTAACTTATTAACTCAGTGTCAAGTGCCAGTTCCTGTTTTTTCTGTGTTTTTGACTCTTTTCAGATCTGATTTTGGAACGGAGTCCAAACGGAATAAAATCCCCAAAATGATTTTTTCCAGAACAGAAGATCACGAGGCTTGAGGGCCAAGCAACTGGGCCCACAGGGAGCCCACAAGCCCTGTTGCCGCGGCCAGGGGGAGGCCGCGGCAACCAAGCTTTTGGCCTCCCTGGCGCCCCCTGCCCTAGGTCTTTGGCCTATATATTCCCTAAAAATCCAAAAAAAATCAGGGCGTCCATGAAAACACTTTTCCGCCGCCGCAAGCTTCCGTTTCCGCGAGATCTCATCTGGAGACCCTTCCCAGTGCCCTGCCGGAGGGAACTTTGGAGTTGGAGGGCTTCTTCATCATCATCATCGCCCCTCCAATGACTCATGAGTAGTTCACTTTAGACCTACGGGTCCGTAGTTAGTAGCTAGATGGTTTCTTCTCTCTCTTGGATCTTCAATACAAAGTTCTCCATGATCTTCATGGAGATCTCCGATGTAATCTTCTTTGGCGGTGTGTTTGTCGAGATCGATGAATTGTGGATTTGTGATCAGATTATCTATGATATATATTTGAGTCTTTGTTGATTTCTTATATGCATGATTTGATATCCTTGTAAGTCTCTCCGAGTCTTGGGTTTTGTTTGGCCAACTAGATCTATGATTCTTGCAATGGGAGAAGTGCTTGGTTTTGGGTTCTTACCGTGTGGTGACCTTTCCAAGTGACAGTAGGGGTAGCAAGGCACACATCGTGTAGTTTCCATCAAGGGTAACAAGGTGGGCTCTGTCGTAGATATGAGATTGTTCATATACATCATGTCATCTTGCTTAAGGCGTTACTCTATTCTTTTGGACTTAATACACTAGATGCATGCTGGATAGCGGTCGACGTGTGGAGTAATAGTAGTAGATGCATAAAGTATCGGTCTACTTGTTTTGGACGTGATGCCTATAGATATAATCATTGCCTTAGATATCGTCACGACTTTGCGCGGTTCTATCAATTGCTCGGCAGTAATTTGTTCACCCACCGTCTACTTGCTTTCATGAGAGAAGCCACTAGTGAATACTACGGCCCCCGGGTCTATTCACACCTATCGTTTACACCTCCGCTTTTACTTTGCTTTGTTACTTTGTTGCTTTCAGTTCTCACTTGGCAAACAATCTATAAGGGATTGACAACCCCTTCATAGCGTTGGGAGCAAGGTCTTTGTGTTTGTGCAAGCACTTGTGATACTCCTTCACTGGATCGATACCTTGGTTCTCAAAACTGAGGGAAATACTTACCGCCGCTGTGCTACATCACCCTTTCCGCTTCCAGGCAACACAAACGCAAGGCTCCAAGGCCACGGGGGAATCCTTTGCATATTTGCCAAGGAAGTCCCTAAAGGCATAACCACAGCAGCAGAATTCCTGGCGCCGTACCACGGAAGGTATGTTGTCGCAGTAGCACACACCATATTTTCAACCTTACACTTTTTACTTCGTTGCACTTTCCGCCTTCAGATCTTACTTTGCAAACAATCTTGAAGGGATTGACAACCCCTTTGAAGCGTTGGGTGCAAGCTTGTTTGTGTTTGCGCAGGTACTCTGGACTTGACGAGACCCTCCTTCTGGATCGATACCTTAGTTCTCAAACTGAGGGAAATACTTACTGCTCCTGTGTTGCATCACCCTTTCCTCTTCAAGGGAAAAACTAACGCAAGCCCAGTCTCTGTCAACGTGTCAATTTCTGGGGCTGTTGTTTGAGAAGTAGCAAAAGGATTTCTGGCGCCGTTGCCGGGGAGGAAGATCAAGTCAAGAACTCATCCAAGTTGGTGTCGCAAACTCATCTCTTGCATTTACCTTGTTTGCCAGTTGCCTCTCGCTTTCCTCTCCCCCACTTCACAATTTGCCTTTTTCGTTTGCCTTTTTCGTCTGCCTTTTCGTTCGCCCTTTTCTCTCGCTTACTTTCTGTTCGTATGTGTGGGATAGTCTAGCCTGATGGCTAGATCCACCACTTCGAACGATACTCCCGAGAGCGAAGTCCTCAATTTCAAACAAATTGAGGAAGAAAACTTAAAGGACGCTTGGTATAGGATTTGCAATGCTCATAGTAGATCTACTCATAAGCAATCCCAATCGTCCTGCTTCGCAGTTTTTATGTGGGTGTTTCTCCTTGGAATAGGTATATTCTTGACACCATCGTAGGTGGAAATTTCTTGGGTAGCCATACCGTTGATTCTTACGGAGCTGTAATAACTTTGGTAGGCTCGCCCCCACTCATGGTTAATGGAACTACCTTAACTCTGGAACATGTGATGCGTAGGCTAGACGTCATTGAAACTAAAGTTGCTACGATAGAACTCATTGAGAATTTGGATAAAAAGATCCACAATCAAATCACTCAGTACGGATCCAAGGTGGGAATGGTTTTAAAAAATTTAAAGGAGAAGGAACCCATAGTTAACGAAAAACTAGGTCATGATTCCGCTAGGATTGGCAAACTAGAGGATGTTATAACCAACTTGGGTTCCGCTTTTGCCGCTGTGCAGAATAATCCAAACTTTTCCCACAATAAGGTCACCAAATCTGTTTTTGTTCCCAAAAATAGTGGTGAATCATCTAGCAAGAAAGATGAAAACCTTAAGATGATAAGTGATCACGCTACTTATGGTTTGAGCACCAAAGACGATGATACGTGATTCTATCGCTTTTATGCCTAGCTAAGGGCTTTAAACAATAGCGCTTGTTGGGAGGCAACCCAATGAATTTATCTATTTCTTTATGTTTTGTTTCGTCTATGCCATCACAATTCTGTTGTGATTGTGTTTTTTGTGTTTCTTTTTGTGTTTGATCCAAGCAAAACCTTTATGACTAGTATTGGTAATGGTTGTTTGATCCTGCTGGAAAAAGACAGAAACTTTTCCCTCACGAGATGATTTTTCATTTTTATTCAAAAAGAGATTTTTATTCATATCCAGCACCTTTCCGCTTCGAGGGAACACCAACGCAAGGCTCCAAGGCCACGGGGGAAGCCTTTGCATATTTGCCAAGGAAGTCCCTAAAGGCGTAGCCGCAGCAGCACGATTCCTGGCGCCTTACCAGGGAAGGTCTATTGTCGCAGTAGCAAGAAGAATTTCTGGCGCTGTTGCTGGGGAAGGAGAGATCTATCCAAGTAGGTCTCACAAACTCATCTCTTGCATTTACTTTTTTGCCAGTTGCCTCTCGTTTTTCTCTCCCCCACTTCACATTTGTCATTTTCATTTGCCTTTCTCCTTTGTCGTTTTCTTTTGCCTTTGCCGTTTTCCTTTGCCGGTGTTGTTGCTTGCTTGTGTGCTTGTTTGTTTGTTGAAGTCATCATGGCTAAAAACACCAAACTTTGTGACTTCTCGAGCACTAATAATAATGATTTTATTAGTACTCCGATTGGTCCCACCACTAGTGCGGAATCGTATGAAATCAACGCAGCTTTGCTGAATCTTGTTATGAAAGAGCAATTCTCTGGCCTTCCTAGTGAAGATGTTGCATCCCATCTCAATACCTTCATTGAGCTTTGCGATATGCAAAAGAAAAGAGATGTGGATAATGACGTGATTAAGTTGAAGCTTTTTTCCTTTCTCGTTGCGAGATCGCGCAAAAACTTGGTTTTCTTCTTTGCCCAAAAATAGTATCGATTCTTGGGATAAGTGCAAAGATGCTTACATATCCAAGTATTTTCCGCCGGCTAAGATCATCTCCTTACGTAACGATATCATGAATTTCAAGCAACTTGATCATGAACACGTTGCACAATCTTGGGAGAGGATGAAGCTTATGATTAGAAATTGTCCCGCTCATGGCTTGAGTTTGTGGATGATTATACAAATCTTTTACGCTGGTTTGAATTTTGCTTCTCACAATATCTTGGACTCCGCCTCAGGTGGAACATTCATGGAAATCATGTTAGGAGACGCTACAAAACTCCTAGACAATATCATTAACAACTACTCTTAGTGGCACACTGAAAGGTCACCTTCTAGCAAAAAGGTACACGCTATAGAAGAAATTAACTCGCTTAGTGCTAAGATGGACGAGTTGATGAATTTGGTTGCTAGTAGAAACGCTCCTTTAGATCCTAATGACATGCCACTATCTTCCTTGATTGAGAGTAGCAACGCTACTTTGGACGTTAATTTTGTTGGTAGGAACAATTTTGGGAACAACAATGCTTTTAGAGGAAACTATGTTCCTAGGCCTTTCCCTAGTAACTCCTCTAACAATTATGGCAATTCCTACAACAACACTTATGGAAATCACAACAAATTACCCTCTGATTTAGAGAGTAATATCAAAGAGTTCATCAACTCTCAAAAGATTTTGAATGCGTCCATGGAGGAAAACTACTCAAAATTGATGATTTGGCTAAGAGCGTTGATAGGATGTCTTGTGATATTGATGCTTTGAAAGTTAGATGTTCTCCCCCCAAGGTCAACTTGGATGAAACTTTGAAAGCTATGCGTGTCTCCATGAATGAGATCAAAGAAAGAACCGCCCAAATTCGCACTAGGCATGAATGGTTTAAAAGGGTGCGCTCTAGTGATGCAAATCACGAAGATCTTAAAGTGCTTGGTGTGTCTCCTCTTGAATCTTTGTTTTCGCGTGTCAAACCTATTGATGAAGGGGCTGGATATGAATCCACTTTGGTTGAAAAACGCCCCAATGATTCGGAGTCCACCTATCTGGATGATAAAGGTGTGGATAGTGGAGTAGAAGAAATCAAAATTTTGGGTAGTAATGAAACTCCCACTTTGGATTTCAAGGAATCCAATTCTGATAATTGCTCCTTGTTTGAATGAATATCTTTGATGCAATCCATTGCAAACTCTCCACATGCTTATAGCCAAAGCAAAGCCTTTACCGCGCATATCGTAGATGCTATGATGAAATCTATTCAAGAGAAGCTCGAACTAGAAGTCTCTATACCTAGAGAACTTCTTGATGAGTGGGAACCTACTATCAAAATCAAGATCAAAAACTATGAGTGCAATGCTTTTTGTGATTTGGGTGCTAGTGTTTCCGCGATTCCAAAATCTTTATGTGATATTCTTGGTTTTCATGAGATTGAAGAGTGTTCTCTTAATTTGCATCTTGCGGATTCTACTGTCAAGAAATCCATGGGAAGGATCGATGGTGTTCTTATTGTTGCAAATAAGAACTATGTACCCGTGGATTTCATTGTACTTGACATAGAGTGCAATCCTTCATGTCCTATTATTCTTGGTAGACCTTTCCTAAGGACTATTGGTGATATCATCGATATGAAGGAAGGGAATATTAGATTTCAATTTCCCTTAAAGAAGGGCATGGAGCACTTTTCAAGAAAGAAAATAAGATTGCCTTATGAATCTAAGATGAGGGCTACTTATAGTTTGAGCATCAAAGATGACTATACGTGATTCCATCACCTTATGCCTAGCTAAGGGCGTTAAACAATAGCGCTTGTTGGGAGGCAACCCAACGAATCTATCCTTTTTATTTCTGT